>NW_023504288.1:0-32000 GCF_004664715.2 Peromyscus leucopus
CCTCTGGATCTTAAAATATTCTCTTCCCTCTTATGCAGTGATCCCTGAACCTTAAGTGTGGGAGTTGTGTTGCAGATGTGTCAGTTGGGACTAAACTTCACAACTCAGCATTTTGATTAGTTTTGATTTTCTTTAATGGTTTCTATCTACTGAAAAGAGAAGTTTCCTTAATGAGGAGTGATGATTGAACTTTTTATTATCTAGCCTTTGGTATCTAGTAGGGACATTGTCACTTCTTTATAGGGTTACTACATTTAAACTCCTTTTATATAGATGTTTGTTTATGCATATAGTTTACGAAGCTTCTACAATAGGAGGTTTCCATATGTCTTTTCCAACCATCTCTAGAAATTAGTTGTCTATCCCATACATATTTTTCTACCATGTTTTCCCATTCCAACCACATTTAATGATTCATTCTCCATTATTGTCTTTCCCCCTTCATATTACCTTCATTCAATCTACATTTCCTTGAACCTATACCCCTGCACCAGAAATAGTTTCTTGGGTTCTATACATTCTTGAATTCAAACACAAATATCTAAAAATTCAAAGGTACTTCAACTAGGAGATAGAATATGCAACAGTTGTCTATCTTGTTCTCAGTTACTTCACTCTTTAGTTTGTTTGATCTGGTCTTCCTGTACAGCTGATTTAATGGTTATAAATCCCTTAAGTTTGATTTTATTGTTTTACCTCTTTTATTATTTTAATTTTCTATTTAAAAATTTTAAAACAATGTATTTTGATAATGTTTTCTACTTCTCCAACTCTACATAAGTCCTTACCATCTCCTTACCCACCCAACTTCATGTACTTTCTTTTTTTCTTTGTGTCTCTCTGTCTTGTTCTCTCAAAAATATACACAAAATATGTTTTTATAATGGAAAGTTTTCTTTTTCCTCTCATTATTACTGATAGTTTTGCTGAGTATAATATTCTGTTCTGATATCTGTGGTCTTTTGTAACGTGTAGAACACCAGTCCAAGCTCTTCTGGCTTTAAAAATCTCCATTGAAAAATTACTTATTATTCTTATGGACCTGGCTTTATATGTGATTTTTTCCCTTTCAATACCTTTTTTGTTCTGTTTGTTCATTTAATGTTTTGCATATTATGTGATATGGGGAGTTTCTTTTCTGGTCTTGTCTATTTGGTGTTTTCTAGGCACCTTGCAAGTTAACAGGTATCTTTTTCTTTAGATTTGGTGAATTTCCACCTATGAATTTGTTGAAATTATTGTTGTGCATCTGACTTGGGAGTTTTTTCCTTCTTATACAACTATGATTTGTAGGTTTAGTGTTTTATGGTGTTTCAAACTGCCTGTATATTACATGCATGGCTTTTTGTTGTTGTTGTTGTTTCTTTTGTTTTCTCTTTTGAATGAGTAATCTAATTTCTCTTTCTTTAACACTAATTCTTAGTAAAGGTTCTTCCACTGATGTTTTTATTTGACTTATTGAATTTTACTGAATTACTTTGTTTCAAGTTTTATTTCAATTTGCCTTTTATTCAGAGATTATATCTACTTTTAAATTTCTATTTTCATATCATGAATTCTTTTCATTTTTGTATTCAGCTATTTGTGCTTTGCAGTCTTCATTCTAGAATTTGTTTATATTCTCTTTTAGTTCCTTGAAAATACTTGTCATTGCTATTTTGAAATCACTGTCTTGTGTACCATCTAAATTGCTTTTCTCCAGGAGCATTATGATGGAGGCACTAGTTTGTTATTTATCTTATTTGTGGTTTTGAGATGAGACCTAAGCATCTGTATTTAAGTCATTGGTGGTGATTTAAATGATTTCTTTCTTTCTTTCTTTCTTTCTTTCTTTCTTTCTTTCTTTCTTTCTTTCTTTCTCTCTCTCTCTCTCTCTCTCTCTCTCTCTCTCTCTCTCTCTCTCCCTCCCTCTCTCTTTCTTTTTGAGACAGGGTTTCTCTGTGTAGCTTTGGTGCCTGTCCTGGATCTCTCTCTCTGTAGACCAGGCTGGCCTTGAACTCACAGAGAAACACCTAGCTCTGCCTCCTGAGTGTTGGGATTAAAGGCATGCACCACCAATGCCCAGCTAATTTTTTATATTGATATCTGATTTTAGCTTTATACAGTGGGTGCTTGAATCTGTTTACTCTTATTCCAACTTAGTATTCTATTCACCAGCTTGGGGTTTAGTCTTGGGACAATTTAAAGTTAATGTGTGAATACAGTTTCAGAAGAAGTCTCAGCTTTGCCCTCTTAGGGTTTATAGCTTCTGAGTCTAAGAACAAACCTTCTGTAGATTAAGATGATTTAAATTGCCAATCCTCAGAAGTCTGTGGAAAGCTCATCATGCACTGTGGTGGTATTCTAATTGTACTGAAATGTGATTTTGATTGTATGTTAATAAATAAAGTTGCCTGGGGGTCAGAGCTATTAGAGCCATAGCAAGAGTGTGGTGGTAGTGGCACACGTCTTTAATCCCAGCACTTGGTAGAAGAGCTAGGTAGATCTCTGTGTGTTCAGGGATACAGCCAGCATTGGAGACATATGCCTTTAAGACCTGGGGGGCTGTACATACAGAAAGTGATGAGGCAGTCACGTGTTTGGGTTTACAACCAATGAAAAGGCAGAACAAAAGACTATGAAAAGACTTACACACAGGAAATAGGTCTCTTTCAGGAAGCTAGGAGCTCGCAGGAGGAAGGGTAAGATTTTACCTCTGAGCTCTGACCTCTGGTCTTTCTCTTTTACATTGGTTCTGTGTTTCTTATTTAATAAGATGGTTGGTTATATCCACAATGCACCACAGGTGTTCTTGGGTAGGGAATGGCTATAGTCACAAAACAGTGAGTGATGCCACTTGGAAGAGGGGCACAAGTTGCTATGAAGTCCTTTTGTGGTGCTGGTGAAATATAGAGGACTTTGTAGCCACAGTAGGGGTCCCTCTTAGAGGTGAGGTCTGGGTAGTGATGATTCTCAGGTAGTGGGGCCATTAAGTAGCTGCAGGTACATTGGGATTCCCAACCTGGAGGTGTGGCTTGGGGTGCCAAGGTCTCTTCAGGTGGCATGGAGGGTGAAGTCAGGGGAAAATATTGCAAATTCAAAAGAACCTTTATTTTATGAAATTTTACATACACAATGACCAATGGTGTATTAGAAATATTGTATAAGTTTATTTTTTATTTATTTTTTTATTAAGAAATTTTCTACTCACTCCACATACTATCCACAGATCCTCCTTCCTCCACCTCCAGCCTCTTTCCCAAGCCATCCCACATCCCCACATCCCCCAAATCAAGGTCTCCCATGGGGAATCAGCAGAGCCCAGCACACTGACCCTAGGCAGGTCCCTTCCCACTCCACCAAGGCTGTGCAAGGTGTCACACCACAGGCACCGGTTTCCAGAAGCCTGCCCATAGACCAGGGACAGATCCTGATCCCCCTGCCTGGGTGCCCCCAAAACAGTTCGAGCCAAATAACCATCTTCCATATCCAAAGGGCCTAGTTCAGTCCCATGGGGGCTCCACAGCCACCACTCCACAGTTCATGGGCTTCCACTAGTATGGCTGGTTATCTCTGCACGTCCTCCCATTATGATCTCCACATCCCTTGCCTGCAGTATCTCTCCTCTCTCTCATCAGTTAGATTCCCGGCGTTCAGCCTGGTGCCTGGCTGTGGATCTCTGCATCTGCCTCCATCAGTCACTGAACAAAAGCTCTATGATGACAGCTAGGTTATTTGCTAGGCTGGTCATCAGAGTAGACCGGTCCAGGTACCCTCTGGACCACTGCCAGCAGATCAAGGTGGAGTCAACCTTGTGGATTCCTGAGAGCCTCCCAGCACCCTTCCTCTTCCTATTCCATGATGTCCTCATCTATCATGGTATCTTCCTCCCTGTCCTCCACTCTGTCTCTGTACCAGCTTGAACCTCCCAATTTCCCTATGTTCTCATCCCCCACTCCTTGCCCTCTGCCACGCCCCACACCCAGTCCACTCATGTAGATCTAATCCACTTCTCCTTCACAGGGTCATCCATGTGTCCCTCCTAGGGTCTTTCCCTGTTAGCTAGCCTCTCTGGAGTTGTGGTTGCAGTCTGGCGTTCCTTCCCTCACATTTAGTATCCACTTATGAGTGAGTACATACTATGTTTGTCCTTCTGAGTCTGGGTGACCTTACTCAAGATGATATTTTCTACTTCCATTCATTTGCCTGCAAATTGCATGATATCATTGCTTTTTTTTACTGCTGAGTAGTACTCCATTGTGTATATGTGCCATATTTTCTTTATCCATTCTTCAGTTGAGGGGCATCTAGTTTGTTTCCAGGTTCTTGCTATTACAAATAATGCTGATATGAACATAGTTTTGCATGTGTCCTTGTGGTATGATTGAGCATTCCTTGGGTATATGGCCAAGAGTGGTATAACTGGGTCTTGAGGAAGACTTATTCCCAATTTTCTGAGAAACCTCCATATTGATTTCCAGAGTGGTTGTACAAGTTTGCACCCCCACCAACAGTGGAGGAGTGTTCCCTTGCTCCAAATTCTCTACAACATAAGCTGTCTTCAATGTTTTTGTTCTTAGCCATTCTGACATGTGTAAGATGGTATCTCAGAGTTGTTTTTGATTTGCATTTCCCTGATGACTAAGGATATTGAGCAATTCCTTAAATGTCTTTCAGCCATTTGAGATTCTTCTGCTGAGAATTCTCTGTTAAGCTCTGTAGCCCATTTTTTAATTGAATTGTTCAGTATTTTGATGTTTAGCTTTTTGAGTTCTTTATATATTTTGGAGATCAGCCCTCTGTCAGATGTGGGGTTGGTGAAGATCTTTTCCCACTCTATAGGCTGTCGTTTGGTCTTATTGACCGTGTCCTTTGTTTATATGGTATATTACATTGACAGTTTTTCATATGTTGAACCATCCTTGCATCCCTGGGATGAAGTTTACTTGGTTATGGTGGATAATTTTTTTATGTGTTCCTAGATTCAGTTAGCCAGTATTTTATTTTATTTTATTTCATTCTGGTCCCATTTATTAATTGTCGCTCTCAGTGTCTGTGCTACTGGTGTTATATTTAGGAAGTGGTCTCCTGTGCCAATTCATTCCAGACTACTTCCCACTTTCTCTTCTCTCAAGTTCAGTGTAACTGAATTTATGTTGAGGTCTTTGATCCACTTGGACTTGAGTTTTGTGTATGGTGACAGATATGGATATTTGCAATCTTCTGCATGTTGATATCCAGTTATGCCAGCACCATTTGTTGAAGATCTTTAATTTTTCCATGGTACAGTTTTGGCTTCTTTGTCAAAAATCATATGTTCATAGGTGTGTGGATTAATGTCAGGGTCTTTAAATCGATTCCATTGGTCCACATGCTGAGTTGTATGCCAGTACCAAGCTGTTTTTATTACTATAGCTCTATAGTAGAGCTTGAGGTCAGGGATCGTGATACCTCCAGAGGTTGCTTGTAGATGTAACCAACCGTCTTATTAAATAAGAAACACAGAGCCAATACAGAGATGAAAGCCAAGAGGTCAGAGCAATGGCTAAGAGCTAAAAACCTTACCCTTCACTGTTGCTGTTGCCCTACCTCTCTAAAAGAGACTTACTTCCTGTGTGTTTGTCTTTTTATAGTGTTTCTGTTCTGCATTCTCATTGGTTATAAACCCAACCACATGACCTCCTAGTCACTGCCTGTCTGTACAGACCTCCAGGTCTTCTATGGTTGGTATTGAGATTAAAAGCGTGTGTCTCCATGCTGGCTGTATCCTTGAACATACAGAAATCCGCTTAGTTCTGCCTCCCAAGAGCTGGGATTAAAGGCATGCACCACCACCACCCAGCTTCTGCTAAGACTTGCTATTAGCTCTGACCACCAGGCAACTTTACTTATTAACATACAAATCACATTTAGTACAAATAAAATATCACCATAGTTGCTTTATTATACAGGATTCCTTTAGCTATTCTAGGTTTTTTTGTTTTTCCATATAAAGTTAAGTGTTGTTCTTTCCAAGTCAGTGTAGAATTGTGTTGGGATTTGGATGGGGATTGCATTGAATCTGTATATTGCTTTTGGTAAGATTGCCATTTTTTTTTTTCACTATGTTGATTCTACCTATCCATGAGCATGGGAGATGTTTCCATTTTCTGACATCTTCAATTTCTTTCTTCAGAGACTTAAAGTTCTTATCATACAGGTCTTTCACTTGCTTAGTTAGAGTTACCCCAAGGTATTTTATATTATTTGTGGTTATTGTAAAGGGTGATGTCTCTCTGATTTCTTTTTTAGTCCCTTTTTCATTTCTATATAGGAGGGCTACTGATTTTTTTGAGTTAATCTTGTATCCTGCCACTTTACCGAAGGAGTTTATCAGCTGTAGGAGTTATTTGGTAGAAGTTTTGGGGTCACTTATGTATACTATCATATCAACTGCAAATAATGAAAGTTTGACTTCTTCCTTTATAATTTGTATCCACTTGATCTCCTTATGTTGTCTTATTGCTCTAGCTAGAACTTCAAGTACTATATTGAATAAGTATGGGAAGAGTGGGCAGCCTTGTCTTGTTCCTGATTTTAGGGGAATCATTTTGAGTTTCTCTCCATTTAATTAGATGTTGGCTGTTGGCTTGCTATAAATTGCCTTTATTATGTTTAGGTTCCTTTTATCCTGATCTCTCTAGAACCTTTATCATGAAGGGTGTTGGATTTTCTCAAAGGCTTCTTGAGCATCCAGTGAGATGATCATTTTTTTTTCAGTTTGTTTATATGGTATATTACATTGACAGTTTTTCATATGTTGAACCATCCTTGCATCCCTTGGATGAAACCTACTTGGTCATGGTAGATAATTTTTTGATGTGTTCCTAGATTCAGTTAGCCAGTATGTTATTGAGTATTTTTGCATCGATGTTCATGAGGGAGATTAGTCTGTAATTCTCTTTCTTTACTGCATCTTTGTGTGGTTTGGGTGTCAGGGTAACTGTAGCCTCATAAAAAGAATTTGGTAATGTTCCTTCTGTTTCTATGATGTGGAACAATTTGAGAGTCTTGGTATTAGCTCTTCTTTGAATATCTGGTAGAATTCTGCACTGAAACCATCTGGTCCTGGGCTTTTTTTTTTGGTTGAGAGACTTTTAATGACTGATTTTATTTCCTCACAAGTTATTGATATATTTAAATAGTTTACCTGGTCTTGATTTAACTTTGGTATGGGATACCTATCCAGAAAGTCATCCATTTCTTTCAGATTTTCCAATTTTGTGGAGTATAGGTTTTTGAAGTATGAGCTGATGATTCTCCGGATTTCCTCATTGTCTGTTGTTATATCCCCTTTTCATTTCTGATTTTGTCAATTTGGATGCGCTCTCTCTGCTTTTTGGTTAATTTGTATAAGGACTTATCTATCTTGTTGATTTTCTCAAAGAACCAATTCTTTGTTTCATTGATTCTTTGTATTGTTATCTTTGTTTCTATTTTATTGATTTCAGCACTCAGTTTGATTATTTTCTGGTGTCTGTTTCTTCTTGGTGAGTTTGCTTCTTCTTGTTCTAGAGCTTTCAGTTGTGCTGTTAAGTCACCAGTGTGAGATTTCTCCAACTTCTTTATGTGGGCATTTAGTGCTATGAATTTCCCTCTTAGCACTGCTTTCATGGTGTCTCATAAGTTTGGGTATGTTGTACATTCATTTTCATTGAATTCTAGGAATCTTTATTTTCTATCTTTATTTCTTCTTTGACCTATTGGTGATTCAATTGGGCATTATTCAGTTTCCATGAGATTGTAGGCTTTCTGTAATTTTTGTTGTTATTGAAATCTAACTTTAAACCATGTTTGTCTGATAAAACACAGGAGGTTATTTCTATTTTTTTTGTATCTGTTGAGATTTGCTTTGTGACCAAGCATGTTGTCAGTTTTGGAGAAGGTTCCATGGGGTGCTGAAAAGAAGGTATATTCTTTTGTGTTAGGGTGGAATATTCTGTAGATATCTATTAAGTCTATTTGAGTCATAATGTCTGTTAGATCCCTTATTTCTCTGTTAAGTTTCTGTCTGGCAGACCTGTCCATTGGTGAGGGTGGGAGTAGAAGTCTCCCACTACTAGTGTATGGGGTTTGACGTGTGATTTAAACTTTTGTAATGTTTCTTTTACGAATGTCAGTGCCCTTGTATTTGGGCATAAATATTCAGAATTGAGACTTCATCTTGTCAGATTTTCCTGTGATAAATATGTTGTGTCCTTCCCGATCTCTTTCAAATGATTTTAGTTTGAAGCCTATTTATTAGATATTAGGATACACCAGCTTGCTTCTTAAATCCATGTGATTGGAAAGTCTTTTACCAGCCTTTTATTCTGAGGTCGTGTCTGTCTTTGAAGTTGAGGTGTGATTCTTGTATGCAGCAAATGAATGGATCTTGTTTTCGTATCCATTCTGTTAGCCTGTGTCTTTAATAGGTTGAATTGAGACCATTAATATTGAAGGATTTTTTTTTTTAATTTTTTTTTTTTTTTTGGTTTTTCGAGACAGGGTCTCTCTGTGTAGCTTTGCGCCTTTCTAGAACTCATGGTAGCCCAGGCTGGCCTCGAACTCATGGAGATCCGCCTGGCCTCTGCCTCCCAAGTGCTGGGATTAAAGGCATGTGCCACCACCGCCCGGCCTATATTGATGGATATTAATGACCTCTTATTGTTAATTCCTGTCATTTTTGGTGTTAGTGTTGTATGTTTCCCTTCTTTGGTTTTTTTTGGTATGGGACTATCTATTGCCTGTGTTTTCATGGCTGTATCTAACTTCCTTAGGTTGGATTTTTTTCCTTCAAGTGCTTTTCTGTAGGTCTGGATTTGTGGAGAGATGTTGTTTAAATCTGTTTTTATCATGGAATATTTTGTTTATTCTGTCTATGTTGATTGAGAGTTTTGCTGGGTATAATAGTCTGGGTTGGCATCCATGGTCTCTTAGTATCTGCATAATGTCTGTCCAGAACCTTCTGGCTTTTTATGAGTCTCCATTGAGAAGTCATGTGTTATTCTAATGAGTCTGCCTTTATATATTACTTGTCTTTTTTCCTTTGCAGCTCTTAATATTTTTTCTTTATTCTGTATGTGTAGTGGTTTGATTATTAATGTGGCAAGGGGACTTTTTTGGATCCAGTCTATTTGGTGTTCTGTAACCCTCCTGTATTTTTATAGGCATTTCCTTCTTTAGGTTGGGAAAGTTTTCTTCTATAATTTTGTTGAATGTATTTTCTGTGCCCTTGAGTTGTTATTTTTCTCCTTCTTCTATCCTGTTATTCTTAGGTTTGGTCTTTTCATGGTGTCCCAAATTTCTTGGACAATTTGGGTCATTACTTTGTTGGCTTTTAGTGTTTTCTTTGACTGATGAATTTATTTCTTCTGCCATATCTTCAACACCAGAGATCCTCTCTTCCATCTCTTGCATTCTGTTGGTTATACTTGCATCTGTAGTTCCTTTTCATTTACTCAGATTTTCCACTTCCAGCACATTGATCCATTTCAGTTTTGAAATCTTGAACTGTTTTCCTCACTTGTTTAATTGCTTTCTCTTGGCTTTCAAGGGATTTACTAATTTCTTCCCATTTTTTTGCTTGACTTTTCCTCATTTCTTTAAGGGAATTTTTCATTCCTCTTTTATGATCCCTAATATCTTCTTAAAGTCATTTTTATGGTGGATATCTTCTGTTTCTTTCTGTGTTGGCATGTTCAGTTTTCCTGATGTAGGTTCTGATGGAGCCATATTGGTTTTTATATTGTTGACTGTATTTTTCCACTGGAGTCTACCCATTCTCTTTCTCCACTTGGTGCAAGCAGTGTCTCTGTCTGAGGGAGCCTCTCTTGGTCTAATTGATACTCTTGATTTTGGTCTAGTCAATGCTGATGGACTTTTTGTCTTAGGGAGCAGCTCTTAGTCCAACTGGCACTAGTGGGCTCTTTCTCAGGGAGTAGCTGCAGTCCTAGCATGTGGTAGATGGTGGTAATCTGACCTGTCTGCAGGAGGTCTGCCTGGCAACTGGCCTCTTAGTCCAGTTGGGTGCTGGCAGGCTCTGTCTCAGGGAACAGTTGTAGTCTCAGAAGTTTATATTCTTAATAAATATAACTAAAAACTAACTTTCATGTTTAAAAAAATTAAAAAGAATGAAAGTAAAAAAGAAGAAAACATGCCCGCAGGCAACCCATACAATAAATGGCATTCTGATCTTAATTGTTTTAGGCAATATATATTCTAGAACTTAATACGCTATCAGCCTGGAATACCAATAGACACAAATGGATCGACAAAGAAATAAAATTTTTATTATTGACATGCAGTCAAAATTCCATGTGATCTTGACAAAGTACTAGTGACAAAGGAAATAAATTTGTCAACATGAAGACAGAAGAACAAAAGCAAAAAAATGATCTTAATTATAGCTAAAAGTGCTATCTATGGACAAAATACACCCTTTGAATGCATGAGATGTAGAATCAAAATTCTACATTTGTGTCATTGAATACAAATAAAAGAGGAGAAATTCCACAGGGTTAAGTGTACTAAAAGTTTTAATAGGCTAAATATTTTCACATTTAGTGAAAAGCTAAATTTATAGTCAAGAAGCTCAGTGAACTATAGAAAGAATAGAGCCAAAGACACCCACTCTAAGTTATATCATATTCAAACTCATGGAAGATAAAAAAATATTTTGACAGGTTCTAAAAAGAAATCAAATTTACCTAACAAGGGAAAACTTCCAGAAGATAGTGACTATGTCATCAGAAACCTAGGTCAGAGAGAGGTGACATGAAATCATTCAACTTTTAGAAGAACTGTTACAGTAAAATACTAAAGCCAATGAAAATGTCCCTTAGGAAATTCATAGATAAGTTAATATAACTGCAGTAAATAAGTACATGAAAATATGTTTAGCATGCTAGTCATCAGGAAATGCAAAACGAGACTGTATCTATTTCTGATAGGTTAAATCTATAATTGCAACAACATCAGGTATCATTGCTTCCCTTCAATGAATCCTTATACCCAATATTGAATATTTTCTCAGTTCTGAAGTAAGACAAGTCTTAATAAACATAATAGTTTGATGAATCTCCAGGGAATTAATACAGTGAAGACCATCAGTTCCAAGAGATTGCATGGCTCCTGATTTCTTATATCATGTTTTGAAGTGATGGACTAGATTGGTGGTGAGCAGGGTCCAGATATGATGAGAAACAAGATGACAGCGGATAGATAATGCTGCTATATGATGTTTCTTTGTGGTCAGAGAGCATTCTGCATTGGCCTACTCTTTGTGGGTGGGTATCTGAGCTTATGTACTGACTTACAGAATTTTCCCATTATAGAGACAGAGAAGAGGGAGTGTAGGATGAAAAAGAACAAGGAAAAAACACTTTGACTCTAACTGACCCCAGGACCAGGGCTTGAAATACCACCAATCCCTGAGCTTGTCACAGAGTGAGGCTGTAGTGACAATTTGCCACCTGCCTGTGACCTTGGGCTATTTGGCTTGATAGAGGCAGTGCTTCTTATCTGCCTACCTGACCTCTTAAAAGGGAGAAGAAAGGGGTCACACTCTCTTGTGTGGTGAAGACTAGATCTGGTGGTGTGAAGCAGCATGCAGTTGGTCCCCAGCTTTCCAAGGACTCTGAAATTGGATTTGCCTTATCCTGTATCAGTGAGTCTGTTTTTCTCCATAGAATCTTAATACATTGATATATACAGATCATTGAGGCTCTCATTACAAGTGGCGCCCAAGTGACCTGTACCTGAAGGCCCGTGGTCTGCCTGAGCCTCCCCCACTCCCAACCCCCCAGTCTCTGCACCTGCCTGCCCCAGGTGGCACATTGTGCTGTGTGCCACTACTCACCCCCACCCTCAGCCCAGGTGTAGCTAGTCTGCCAAGCAGAGAACAGCTTAGCTCCACTCCACCCCACCACCCAGGATTTAAAAACCTTTTTGTTTCTGCTATGGATGGACTCTTAGAAGAGATATACAACCTACCTGGGACATACACATTCTTAACTATAGTTGCTATTAGCCTGGCAGTTCATATCATATCCTTAAACAAATGGTTTGATAACAGTGCCAAGAATGAGAAGCTTATTGAAATGATATAGCCTTTGCAAGTAATGAGAAATTAGCTCAAAGGATTCATTCCAATTGAAAATGGTAATGATAAATGGCAGATAAAATCCATTCTATGGAAAATGGAAATGAAAAATGATCTGATAGAACATCACTTTTGGAAGGTAATCTACATGCTATACAGATAATCTCTAAGGATGACAAAGTAGCATTAATGGAAAAATGAAATCTTTAGAATTATATGTGAATGATAAAAACAAGAAACTGATTGATCTAATGAAATCATTGGAATTATTTACTGTTCAGGAGGTTCGGACCCTACACAAAATGGTGTCAAATCAATTTCAAGCCTTAGAAGAAGTTGTTAAAACTGATAAAAAGAGCATTAAGGCATGAACAAAAGAAGTGAGAGGGGAATTAACCTCACCAGTACCTTACAGAGTTAGAGATGACTTGACTAAAGTTGTAACTTTATTTTCTATGATTTATCTTGTTACTGTTTGTGAAAATCCAGTAAATATTAATTATCCTGAATGTGAGAAAATTGACCATCATATTTATTTATGCACCGATCAAGTATAAGCAAGCAATTTTGATTTTAACAATGCTATCTCATCACCTGTACCTACGATGATTTCTGTTTCTAAGTAGATTTTCAGTATTTATTTGTTGGAAGAAGACATATTTGATTTGATTTGATTTGATTTTTCGAGACAGGGTTTCTCTGTGTAGCTTTGCGCCTTTTCCTGGAACTCACTTGGTAGCCCAGGCTGGCCTTGAACTCACAGAGATCCACCTGGCTCTGCTCCCGAGTGCTGGGATTAAAGGCGTGTGCCACCACCATCATGTGAATGATCTGATTCAAAATTTACGTTTTCTAGTCTGGGAAGTAGAATTGTTCCCAGGCCTGGCACATACAGAATCCTTCATGGATCTCCACATGTATTCACATATAAATCTTTGAGGATTGCTCTGACCAAACACCAGTACCTTGCCTCAATAGAAGTTTATCCATCCTTTCATACATTCCCTTTCTGATATTGATCAACCACCATGGCTCTCCTTTACTATTCCTTCGCTTACACACATTGTCTGTGTGTCATATAAGGATTGGAATCGAAATATTCTCCATAGTACAGACAATATTTGATGAATCATTCTTTTCAATTAATAATGACTGCCACATGAAATAAATTAAAGTTATCAAATACGTAGTGATTTCCTTAGCTTTCAATGTGGATATGTAATATATATATATATATATATATATATATATATATATATATATATATATATTACTTTAAGTTTTGCTCCAAATTGTAAATAAAAGGCCAAGATATGTAACATATTCAATTTAACTTGATTATATAAATAACCATTTTCATTTTTTCCACATATGATAAAATATAAAAATTTTATGTGGTTTTTCTTCCAGAGCAAATTATTTTATGCAGGTAATGCTTTAGAAGAGTTATTTCCTTTATTTTTTTTGCCAACTAGATTTTGTAATTTGTAGTATAAAATGAAGAAAAGCAAAAAGGCAAACAGCAACTAGAAAAACATTTAGGATATATATTTCTCCATTCATTATTCTACTAAATTAATTGTATAAAAATTATCATCTATCTCTCATGTATAGCACTGGAATAAGTACTGAGGATTCTATAAAGTGGTAGAATGATTGTAACATGGAAAAGCAAACAAACATAAAATGTAGGATGTTCCATTCTGATAGGTAAAATATAGATTTTATTTAAGCCCAAGGAAATAGTCAAGAGGTGATATTGCTGAGACTGGAAGGATGATAGCAGTAAGCCAGGCAGAGAGGAAATATGTGTGTGAAAGGTGTAGGAATGGATGAGGCAGCAAGAATGTAGTTTTAGAAAGAGATAAATATTATTTAAAAGGGGTATGTACAGTATGGTTGTTTGAATGTGAATGGCTCTCCTCAGCTTCTTTATTTCAATGCTAGGTTCACAATTGGTGGATGTTTTTGAAAGATTAAGAAGTGTGGCCTTATTAGAAGAGGTGTGCCGCTTGGACTCACCTTTAGAAATGTAATCCCACAAGTTAAATGAGTTATTTATATAAAAGTAACTAAGACAGAACAATGGACAGGAAATAACAAACAAAAAACTTTATTTCCTTTTGTACTTCCATAATATATATATATATATATATATATATATATATATATATATATAGAATTGATTTGGGGAATATTTTGATAATCAGAACAATAAAGCAAATCTTTCTGAACAATTTATCACTAGTTTTTAAATTTTTTGATATTGTACTTTAATTACAATATTTCTCCCTTTTATTTCTTCCTTCCAATTCCTCCTATATTCCCTTACCACTTCCTTTCAAATTCACGGCTTCTTTGTTCATCAACCATTATCAAGTGCATATGTGTACCTATCAGCAGGTGCTTTAAGGTAAGAGCAACATCAATATTTTTGTGTTAAACACAAGAATATTTTTTCCAAAAGGTTTTTCTAAATCATGAGTGCTTTATGAGTAGGAACTGTTTTTAACTCCATTTTAGAATCTTTTTTCTCAGGTTTTAGGTGGAAACTCTTGCCCCACGTTGGGCTCCATTTGTAACTAGAGTTTTCTTGCCTGCCCACAGTCAGGACAAATCTCTCTCACTCTCCAGTCCCACAGCCACTCAGACCCAACCAAGTAAACACAGAGACTTATATTGCTTACAAACTGTATGGCTGTGGCAAAGCTTTCTTGCTAACTGTTCTTATAGCTTAAATTAATCCATTTCCACAAATCTATACCCTGCACCTAGCTCGTGGTTTACTGGCATCTTTTCATACTGCTTGTCATGGTGGCAGCTGCCATGACTCCTTCTGCCTTCCTGTTCTTTTATATCTCCTCTCTGTTAGTCCCGCCTATACTTCCTGCCTAGCCACTAGCCAATCAGTGTTTTATTTACTGACCAATCAGAGCAATTTGACATACAGACCATCCCACAGCACAGCCAAGTGCAGACCATCTCAAACACCTGCACTCAGGCCTGTGGTCCTAATCATCCTCTATGCAGACCTGCTGGGTAAAGCCATGAGAACCCAAGAATGGGCTTCCACAGGATATACAGAACATCCCACTGCTTCCCTGACAGGAATCGAACCTGGGCTGTGGCAGTAAGAGCACCAAATCCTAATGTTCCTTCTCAGGTCTTTGATGGATTGAAGACTATCAGTTATAGTTACAACTTAGTATATATAATATCTTAGAAATAACATATTAAGTATTAGATTCAGGTTCTTTAGGATAGGACACCTTTTGGAATGGTCTTTATAACATGCCACTTACCTATGCTCTATATTTTCTCTAGATTCTAGTATGTCTTCTTGCTTGATATTGTTTGCATTGGTTGTAGTTTCCATCTTATCTAGGTTAACTATCCCTCATTATTCTGGACAATATTTGATAACCATTCCTTTGTATATAGTCTTGTATTAGTTTAGAACCTTCTTATTTAGACAAAAAGGGGGAGATGTAGTAGGTAGCCATTCCAGCTTTGATCCAGAAGTACCAACCCCCATTGAGACTCTGGCAACTGTCACGCCTATGAGGCAGGGCCAAGGGAGATGCCTGGAGACCAGAGATCTGGATGGGCCAGCACTCTCTCTGTTCGGGACCCTGAATGGTGGAGGTGGACTGAGCAGAGCTCCAGAGAACACCGCTGGACTGTGATACACCTTCCCAGATCCTGCAACCTACTATCCTTAATTTGTAAGTTACACATTAAATAAATCTCCTTTTAACTACATGGAGTGGCCTTAATAATTTCACCAATAGACCACCATGGTTTAAAGTTAGATTTCGAACAACAACAAAAACTACAGAAAACCTACAATCTCATGGAAACTGAATAATGCTCAACTGAATCACCAATGGTTTAAGGAAGAAATAAAGAAAGAAATTAAAGACTTCCTAGAGATCAACAAAAATGAAGACACCACAAACCCAAACTTATGGGACACTATGAAAGCAATGCTAAGAGGGAAATTCATAGCACTAAATGCCCACAAAATGAAGTTGGAGAAATCTCACACTAGTGACTTAACAGCAAAACTGAAAGCTCTAGAAAAGAAGAAGCAAAGTCTCCCAGGAAGAATAGATGCCAGGAATTATCAAAGTGAGAGCTGAAATCAATAAAATAGAAACAAGGAGAATACAAAAATTAATGAAACAAAGAGTTGGTTCTTTGAGAAAATCAACAAGATAGACAAGCCCTTATCCAAACTAACCAAAAGACAGAGAGAGATAATTCAAATCAACAAAATCAGAAATGAAAAGGGGGACATAGCAACAGACATTGAGGAAATCCAGAGAATCACAAGGTCATACTGCAAAAACCTCTACTCCACAAAAACTGGAAAATGTAAAAGAAATGGATAATTTTCTGAATAGGTACCACATACCTAAGTTAAATCAAGACCAGATAAACTATTTAAATAGTCCAATAACCCTTAAGGAAATAGAAACAGTCATTAAAAGTGTCCCAAGCAAAAAAAGCCCAGGACCAGATGTGGTGGTATTGTGTATTCTAATAAATTTATCTGGGGTCAGAGAACAGACAGCCACTAGATACAAAGGCTAGAAAATGGTGGCACTCACACCTTTAATCCTAGCATTCCAGAGATAGAAATCCCTCTGGATCTCTGTGAGTTCAAGGCCACATTGGAAACAGCCAAGCATGGTGACACGCCTTTAATCCCAGAAAGCCAGCCTTTAATCCCAGGGAGTGGTGGTAGAAAGCAGAAGATATATAAGGCGTGAGGACCAGAACTAGAAGCTTTTGGCTGGTTAAGTTTTTTGTTAAGGCATTTTGGCTGGTTTAGCATTTGGTGGTTAAGCATTCAGGCTTTGAGCAGTAAATTCAGCTGAGACCATTTGGATGAGGACTCAGAAGGCTCCAGTCTGAGGAAACAGGACCAGCTGAGGATCCGGCGAAGGTGAGGTGGCTGTGCTTGTTCTGTCTCTCTGATCTACCAGCATGGACCCCAATAACTCGGCTCGGTTTGATTTTATCAATAAGAACTTTGAAATTCCTGCTACATCTGGCGCCCAACGTTCGTGTTACGAATTCATGAAAAAGTTGTTTGCCTGTGGCCTTGTGAGCCCCGGCTCAGGCCTAAGTTACACTCAGCCAGTTGTGGTGGCGCATACCGGTAGGATTTGCTGAAGGAGAACAGAGGCAGGTAGGATCCCGAGTTTGAGGCCGGCCTTAGGAGGCTTGGGAGAAAGCTTTGGCCTGGACTGAGCCACAAACAGTGGTGGGACCATGGAAGCAGTGGCTACTGCTCCACGTTACCAGCTCCTTCTCAATCATGTTGGTGACTGCGGTGATGCTGCTACTGGAACAAAGGGTTTACTGCTGCTGGTTCAGAGAAGAATTGCCAGGACCATCGTGTTACAAGAAAGCATCGGCAAAGGTCAGTTTGGAAAAGTTTGGCAAGACAAATGGTGGGGAGAATTGTTGTGAAGATTTTCTGTTCTAGGGAAGAATGTTCATGGTTCCGAGAGACAGACATTTATCAGACTGTGATTGCTCCAAACCACAGAGGAGGCAAAAAAAAAAAAAAAAAAAAAAAAAAAAGTCTGCAGGAAACCATGACCATGCCTAACAGTGACTTTGAAATCTTCAAAAAGATGACAGGATCCTACAACGATGATTCCACATGGACTATGATAAAGCCATTAAGCCGATTAACACCATGGAAAAATCGACTTTGGACTACAAACTGGTCAGGACAATTTCGAGAGGACTAGCTGAGATGATCCAGCCTGACAGACTACTTGAACAAGGACTTGAAACAAGCCCTGAACTTTCCTTTATGCAGAGACTGGACAAATGATACAGGACTTGATGATTAACCCAAAAATTTTCTTTTCAAGATTCCCTAAAGATATCTTCACCCCTAGAAAGCAAAAAGAAAAAGAGAATATAGATATGAGATAGATCATCGAATCTACTCTGAGAAAAAAGATAAAGAAATAATAGGATAAATAGGTAGATCATTGAATCTACACTGAAGAAAAAGGGGAAGATATAAAAATGACAAAAGGTAGACTACTGAATCTATTATGAAAAGAAAATGAGAGAATATGGATATGATAAGATAAAAAGGGAGATTATGGAATCTACTTTTAAAAAGGAACTACTTGTTTTAAATAAGATAAGTAATGAAAATTTTTTGGTCTGAGTTTATCAGATGTTACTGGACTGGACATTGTTAATATATATAATGGAGTTTTTTTGTCTGGATCTGTCAAATGTTAATGGACTAGACATTGTTAATGTAATCTTGACTGTATATTGCATATACTTATTGAAGATAGTTTTTCTTGTATTAGTTATAAGCTTTTTTAATTTTAGACAAAAAGAGAGGAATGTGGTGGTATTGTGTATTATAATAAATTTATCTGGGGTCAGAGAACAGACAGCCACTAGATACAAAGGCTAGAAAATGGTGGCACTCACACCTTTAATCCTAGCATTCCAGAGATAGAAATCCCTCTGGATCTCTGTGAGTTCAAGGCCACATTGGAAACAGCCAAGCATGGTGACACGCCTTTAATCCCAGAAAGCCAGCCTTTAATCCCAGGGAGTGGTGGTAGAAAGCAGAAGATATATAAGGCGTGAGGACCAGAAACTAGAAGCATTTGGCTGGTTAAGTTTGGCTGGTTAGCATTTGGCTGGTTAAGCATTGGCTGGTTAAGCATTCAGGCTTTTGAGCAGTAATTCAGCTGAGACCATTCGGATGAGGACTCAGAGGCCTCCAGTCTGAGGAACAGACCAGCTGAGGATCCGGCGAGGTGAGATAGCTGTGGCTTGTTCTGTCTCTCTGATCTACCAGCATGGACCCCAATAACTCGCCTCAGGTTTGATTTTATCAATAAGAACTTTGAAAATTCCTGCTACAACCAGATGGTTTCAGCGCAGAATTCTACCAGATCTTCAAAGAAGAGTTAATACCAATAATCTCTAAATAGTTCCACACAATAGAAACAGAAGGAACATTACCAAACTTCTTCTATGAGGCTACAGTTACTTTGATTCCTAAACCAAACAAGGATACAACAAAGAAAGAGAACTACAGACCGATCTGCCTCATGAACACTGATGCAAAATACTCAATAAAATACTGGCAAACAGACTCTAAGAACACATCAAAACAATTATCCACCATGATCAAGTAGGCTTCATCCCAGGGATGCAAGGGTGGTTCAACATACGAAAGTCTGTCAGTGTACACCATATAAACAATCAAAGAAAAAAACACATGATCATCTCACTAGATGCAGAAAAAATATTTGACAAAATCCAACACCACTTCATGATAAAGGTCTTGGAGCTATCAGGAATACATGGAACATACCTAAACATAATAAAGGCAATTTACAGCCAAGCCAACAGCCAACATCAAATTAAATGGAGAGAACTCAAAGCAATTCCACTAAATCAGGAATGAGGCAAGGCTGTCCGCTCTCCCATACTTATTCAATACAGTACTTGAAGTTCTAGCCAGAGCAATAAGACAGCATAAGGAGATTAAGGGGATACAAATTGGAAAGGAAGAAGTCAAGCTTTCCCATTTGCAGGTGACATGATAGTATACTTGAGTGACCCAAAGATTCAACCAAGGAACTGATACAGCTTATAAACCTTCAGCAACATAGCAGGATACAAGATCAACTCAAAATATCAGTAGCCCTCCTATATACAATTGACAAAGAGGCTGAGAAGAAAATCAGAGATACAGCACCCTTTACAATTGCCACAAATGACATAAAATACCTTGGGGTAACACTAACCAAGCAAGGAAATGACCTATATGACAAGAACTTTAAGTCCCTGAAGAAAGAAATTGAAGATGTCAGAAAATGGAAAGATCTCTCATGCTCATGGATAGGTGGGACTAACATAGAAAAAATGGCCATTTTACCAAAAGCAGTCTACAGATTCAATGCAATCCCCATCAAAATACCAACACAATTCTTCACAGACCTGTAAGAGCTGAATGGACTCTCATGGCAATGTTATATTTAAGGAGATTCAAGGAAGTGGTAGTCTTATATGCCATGCAGTCAACTTTTGTAAAGTAAATGTTAAACTCATAGTCAGCTTGTAAGAAAATTATCCCTCAAGACTGAAGAGACTTGGTTACAACAGTCTTGGAGCCTGGTCCTCAATTACAGTACATGACCTGGTGGAAAGATGAGGCTAAGACCATTGAACAAGGAAGTAGGGCTAGAGGTATGGAAATCTCCCAGGATCAGCTTTTTGGAGAAGCAGATTATGGTGATGTATAAAGGCATACTCTATATGATGACCATACCTTGGCTTTATTCTATATAGCAGCCTTGAATGCTTGGGACAGAATTGAAGAAGTAGGAAAGAAAACTGATTTATTTACTAAAGTTATACAAGGCCCACAGAAACATTCACTGATTTCTTACAAAGATTGACTTTAGCAATAAATAGAATGATGCCAAATACAGAAGCTAGACAAATAGTTGAATCTCTGGCTTTTGAAAATGCTAATACATAATGCAAAAGGGTAATTAGACTGTTAGAGGCAAGATCAGCACCCTTGGATGAATGGATCTGAGATACAGTTAATATTGAATCTCATAGCCATGATGATGCTTGGGTAGGAAAGATGATTTCCAGAGGTTTGAAGAAA
This sequence comes from Peromyscus leucopus, assembly GCF_004664715.2. Taxonomy (NCBI): domain Eukaryota; kingdom Metazoa; phylum Chordata; class Mammalia; order Rodentia; family Cricetidae; genus Peromyscus; species Peromyscus leucopus. The sequence continues at coordinate 20,787 of NW_023504288.1, forward strand.
AATTAGAATGTCAAGTGTTTCAACTGCAGTAAACAAGGTCACCTGAAAGGGATTGTAAACAGGGTAATCCTAGAAACAATACTTTTTCTAAGAATAATCCAAACAGAACGTCCTTCACTTCTGGAGTATGTTGAAGGTGTGGTAAAGGCAGGCCTTGAACTAATGACTTTATATCAACAAGGAACATTCTAGGTAACCCTTTGTCATCAGGAAATACCTAGAGGAGCCTCTTGTAGATTCCATGTCACATACAGTTCAGTCATTCCCTGCCACAGCAGAGGAAACTCCTTCCTAGAGCAACTAAAGAAACTAATACCCATTGTAAAAAAAACATACTGCTCTGGATAATAGAACAGCTATAGGAGAGAGAATAAAAAAATCAGCATAAACCATAAAGCAAATTTTGACAAAGTTCTATAAAAAGACCAAAATTAAAAATACAAATAAACAACATTGTCATTGAAGGTTTTGTAGACACATATGTGGATGTAACAATAATTGCACCAGAATCTTAGTATCCAAATTGGCCTCTTCAGGAGGTAAATGTTCAGCTTTTAGGGATTGGAACATTATCTCAGGCAAAACAGAGGATGACATGGGTTGAATATATAGGGCCAGAAGGACAGAGGGGAAAGTTAAAGCCAAATGTGGTTAACATGACAATGAATGTATGGTGATGTGATTTGTTACAGCAATGGAATACCGATTAACATTTCTCCAATCTCAGAAACAAACCATAAAATAACGTGTGTTTCTGGGAAAAATATTAAAAGGTATTATAAAGAATAGCCACAGACCATTCAGGTTGTACAAAAACAGGACACAGCAGCTGCTGATCTTCAAAGTTACCAATAGCCCTACCTTTAAAATGGTTAATGGAAATATTTGTATGAGTTGAGAAATGGCCTATAACAACAGAGAAACTACAGGTCTTAGAACAACTGGTACAGGAGCAGCTTTAAGTGCTCAGTATATTGAAGAATCAACAAACCCTTGGAATTTTCCTGTATTTGTTATTAAAAAGAAATCTGGAAAATTGAGAATGGTAATTGATGTAAGAGCTGCTAATAAGTGATTTAGTCAATGGGCTCTCTACAGTCTGTAATTGCTTTCCCTTCAGTGGTACCTAAAGGATGGCCTCCTACAGTTATTGATTTAAACGATTATTTCTTCACTATACCTGTACAAGCAAAAGACAGAAAAAATTGTGTTATGGTGCCTACTTATAATAATTCTCAGCCTGTTAAGAGAGATCAATGTAAGGTTCTCCTACGGGGAATGCTAAATAGCCCCACCCTCGGCCAATATCTTGTATGACAGCCATTGGAAATGATACACAAGCAATTTCCTCAATCTTTAGTTTACCATTACATAGATGACATCTTACTAGCTGATTCAAATGTAGATACTTCAGAAAGAATGTTTGAAGAAGTAAAGAAAATTTTGCCTTGTTGGATATTACAAATTCCTCCTGAAAAAATACAAAGAGGAGATTCTATTAATTACTTAGGATATAAAATAAGTCTACAAAAAATTCAACCCCAAAAGGTGCAAATTAGAAGAGATCAGTTACGGACTCTTAATGACTTTGAGAAATTGCTAGGGGACATTGCTCATCTATAGCCCACTATTGGAGTAACAAATCCAGAACTCAGTAATTTGTTCCAAAACTTAAAAGGTGACAAGGACTTAAATAGTCCAAGAGAATTATCATTTGAAGCTGAGAGAGAATAGACTTTGGTGGAAAGAAAAGAAACTACAGGATGCACATGTGGATCTTTTGGATCTAGAGCTTGATTGCATTCTGGTTATTTTACCCTGAGTGCATTCTCCTACAGGAATATTAATGCAGAGAGAAGATATTATCTTAGAATGGATAGTTTTACAACACGAACAGAATAAAATATTGAAAACTTATGTGGAAAAGGCCTGTGAGTTGATTCTAATAGGAAAATTGAGATTTCATCAATTATCAGTAATAGATCCAGCAGAAATTATAGTACCTTTTACTAATGCTGAAATTGACTCATTATGGGCAGAAAATGAACACTGGCAAAGAGCTTGCAGTAATTTTTTGAGAAAGATTAACAACAAATATCCAAAAGCAAGAGAATTCAATTTATAAAGAGAACTGACTGGATTCTTCCTCATATTATACAGGGAACACCAATTTCTGGATCCCTTACATTCTGTACTGATGCAAAGAAATCAGGAAAGGCAGGTTATAAAGCAGGAAATTTGAATAAAGTGCCTCAAAGCCTTTATTATTCTGCTCAAAAGTCAGAATTATATGCTATTCTTATGGTATAAATGGATTTTACAGAACCTCTTAACATAGTTACTAACTCTCAGTGTGCAGAAAGAGTTGTTTTACATATTGAAACTGTTGAATTTTATTCCTGATGAGTCAGAATTAACTTTGTTAGTTATACAATTACCAGAAATTATCAGAAAAAAGAACACTAAATAAAATAAAAAACAAACAAAAGAAGTTATGCTATGTGAGTGCCACGAGTCTTTTCAGGATATTTCTGGTATTACTTATAAAATAATAATTAAAAATCAGAAATGAAGTTCAGAAATGAATTTGAGGACAATTTATGGGAGTCAGAGAGAAAAGTCAGCAGGGCAGGCAAACAGTGTATCTTAGGAGTTTTAGAGAGAAGGAAGATGGAAGGAATACAGAAAAAGAAAGAATAGCATGAAGATAAACAAGATGGGCAGAGCAGGAAAAACAAAACACAGTGACCAAAGCCACAGTTTCATTGAAGGACACACAATTGCCCTCATCTCAAAGTATTGGGTATTAGTAGTTTGAGTATGGGTATAAAAGTAGAACTGAGTAGCTGGTTATGAAAACAATGCCACAATCTTTTGCAGCAAAGGAAAGAAAGAATGAACATTATTTGGTTTAGTCTTGAAGTTATCTAAAATTGTTCCAGGTAGCCCAGAAATCAGGATTTGTCAATGATAATAAAGAGTAAAGACCAACCACTTTTACTATTGTTGGTTTATCTTCTAGTTTTATTAGCTTTGGGTGCCAGGAATGAATAAATAACAATACTGCTGCTGTCAGTTTTCTTTTTAGTTTTGTTAATTTAGTGTCAGGCCAGTTTAAAGATTTTGCCAAATAGTTAACTAGTAAACTTAGGGTTATAACCAGCCTGTATATTGTTAAGTTTGGAAAGTCTATGCTTGAAAATGAGTTGGAGATAGATTAGAGATTGTTTCATTGTAGGTATTCTAAATCTGTCTCATTAAAATAAAAGTCAGCCCTTCAGTACAAGGGTATTACTGACTAATGATCCTGTATATTTTCTCAAAGGAAGTTGCTATATCATATCCATGGTGCTTAAATTGTATTTGGGAGTAGGTGGATGTTGAAGTGCCTTTCTGTTTCTTTCTTTATGACTTGTTTCCCCTACCACTGGCATGTACTTTAATATGATGTGACTAAATAGTATATTATTCAGTTAAAAATAACATTTTTTTCTAAAAAAATACATGAATCATTTTTCTTCATAATTTTAAATAATCATGTAATGTCTTAAAGTGTGAATAATAATTTGCATTACAAGAGTAGACACTGCATGATGTGTTTCATGAAATGTGAATTTGAGACATGTGAGTAAAAATGATGACAGACAATATCACTATGAAACAAATACCCAAACTTCAAGCCACATAGCGCAAAGAAAGAATAAGTAGTATTAGAATATCCAGTGTCTTTCTTCCCATGGTTTTCCCTCCTATCACTTTTTCTTTTTCTTTGTGTGTATCATGTGCATGCATGTGTGTTTGGAGGTGTACCTGGTGTGTGTGTGTGTGTGTGTGTGTGTGTGTGTGTGTTATGTTGTGTTGTGTTTGTGTGTATGCATGCATGTGGAAGTCTAAAATTGATACCAGGAGTCATTTTTGATTGTTCTTCCACATTACTTATTGAGACAGGACCTTTCAACTAAATCTGTCTCTCCTTGGTATGGCTAATATTGCTAGTCAGCTTGTTCTGAGAATCCCTATCTCTGCCTTGAGAGGCTAGAGTTATAGGCAGACCAGCCACCATGCTCATCTGACATTTACTTGGGTTCTGGGATCCAAACACTCATATTTAGTCTTGCACAGCAAGTGATTCAACCACTGAGCCATCTCCCTTTGACCTATGGTGAGCAAGTCTCATTTCATCATTTAATTAATCTTCAAACTGCAAATACTGACAGAAAATGAAGAAATTTTATAAGAAATAGTGATAAGATATCCAATATTCTTTTTTTTAACCATAAGCGTTACTTTTAAGGAGACTGTCCATATTGTGCTCTATTCATTAATTTACTTTTAGAATCTATAATGGTCTATGGTGACTTTTGGCATAAAAAGATCAGTAAATGACACATTTAATCCATTTATTTATTTTATTTCCTCAATTAACTCATAATGGAACCAATATATCAATATATATTTTATTTTAAGTGTTTTTCTCTTTAAACTGAATCCATTATATAAAATTCCTTATTAATTTGAAAATCTCTTCACAATGAAGAGATTCACACATTTTTCAAGATAAGCCAAGAGGAAGATTACTTCTTTATATTATTACACTACATTAACATAGATACTATCCTTGGCTTTCTCCTCAAAGCCTACTGAGAGTTTAGAACAAGTAATTCTGAAAATAGCAATGTGTTTGTGTTTATGAGGGGTGGAACTTGAGCATAGATGGACATACATGTAAAAAGATTTTCAACCATAGATTTTCCTTTTATCCTACAGTTAGGCAACAATTATATGTAGCCCATCATGGAAAAATAAATACTTGGAAATGTATTCTCTGGGAAAGATTAAGCAGAACTCTCCATTGAAAAGTAACATGTAACTTAGTAGTTGAAATATGTGACTCAAAATGGTGATATTTAAGGAAGTTGTGGTTGCTCAGAAGGAAACAATGGTGTGATTAAGTCATTGAGCTCCAAGAAATTTTGTGTCACTGTGGTGGTATTCTAATTGTACTGAAATGTGATTTTGATTGTATGTTAATAAATAAAGTTGCCCAGGGGTCAGAGCTATTAGAGCCATAGCAAGAGTGTGGTGGTAGTGGCACATGCCATTAATCCCACTGGAGAGAGTAGATCTCTGTGTGTTCAGGGATACAGCCAGCATTGGAGACATATGCCTTTAAGACTGGGGGCTGTACATACAGACAGTGACAAGGCAGTCACATGTTTGTGTTTACAACCAATGAGAAGGCAGAACAGAAAAACTATTTAAAGACAAACACACAGGAAGTAGCTCTCTTTCAGGAAGCTAGAAGCACACAGAAGGAAGGGTAAGATTTTAACTCTGAGCTCTGACCTCTTGGCTTTCTCTTTTACATTGGTTCTGTGCTTCTTATTTAATAAGACGGTTGGTTACATCTACATCTGGCGCAAAACATGACAAGAATCCATTAAAAACCACTTGGCTTGGAGGCAGGTCCCGTTTCCTGCAAGGGCAGTAGGCTGGCTAGGTCGTGCTTCCTAGCCTGGGCCCAGGTCTGCTTGGCCTCAGCCATGACTGTGAGCTCTGCTTAAAGCCTGCTTGCTTAAAGATGGTGCTACAAACAACTCAGGCCTGCCCTGCCGAAACATGGCCCGCCTATAAAAGCCAACGCACGTGGTTGGAGCTTAAGGAAGCCAGAGCCAAGCCTTGACTCGGCTCAAGAGGGAACACTGGCTGGATTTAAGACTTTAGCCAGCTAGCCGGTTCTTTCTTGTCATCTCTCCTCTCCTCTCCTCTCTCTCTTTCTCCTCTCTCTCTCTCTCTCTCTCTCTCTCTCTCTCTCTCTCTGGATTTACACTCGGACACTAGTGCTTTTGAAATTTCCTCAGATTTCTACTGTTTCTATGCAGATTTGGTAAGTCATAACATATCAGATATTTTAAAGGAAACTATTTAAAAGAGAATTTTTTCCACATTAAAAAAATGGGTTTTATGTGTACATTGGAAGAAAACTGGTTTTGTTCGAAATTTTAGGCAGTCTGACAATGGAACAACTATATGAGAAGATTAGTATTGTTGGAATTATGCAGTTTATCACTATGCTTATCCTCATTTTAATATTTAAAAAGATAGTCAATTTAAGTGCCAGGATAACAGCTTTAGAAAAACTTGTTAAACCTGTAAAAATTCAGACAGAAGAAATTAACAGTGAAGTTGTTTCAAGTTTGGATCATAAGGTTACAGAAAGAAAGCCTGTTTTCACACAGTCACCCTTAATTTATCCTGTAACCGTACAGCAGATGCCTGATCAAATGACTACACAAAATATTTGGGCTCCAATTGAAATGTTGGATTTAAAAAGGTTTAAGGAGGCAATAGTATCTTATGGCATGCATTCCCATATGTAAAGCAAATGTTAAACTCTTGGTCAACATATAATAGGATTGTACCACAGGACTGGCAGGACCTTGCACAAGCTGTTCTGGAACCCAGCCAGAGACTTCAATTTTTAACTTGGTTCAAGGATGAGCTAAAAACATAGAAAAACAATGGAGGGATAAAGGAATACAAGTTTGCCAGGATCAGCTTATTGGAGAAGGCCAATATGCTTCAGTACAAACACAATGTTTATATGATGTCCAAACCCTAATTTTATGTCGAACGGCAGCCTTGAATGCATGGGACAGAGTTGAGGAACCAGGAAAAAAATCTGAGTCATTTACAAAGGTTATGCAAGGCCCAAAAGAATCTTTCACAGATTTTTTTACAAAGACTGGCTTCAGCAGTAAAGAGAATGGTCTCAGATTCAGAAGCTAGTAAGGCAATAATTGAATCTTTGGCCTTTGAGAATGTGAATGCAGCATGCAAAAGAATAATCAGGCGTTAAAGGCAAGATCTGCACCTTTGGAAGATTGGATTAGAGACACAGTTAATGTTGAGGCTCATGAGCATGATGATATGTGGGTAGGAGAAGCAATTTCAAAAGGTTTGAGGAATGTTAGATGTTTTGGATGTGGAAAGCAAGGACATTTGAAAAGGGACTGTAAACAGGTCATTCCTAGAAACAATGTTTCTTCAAGGAACAATGGCAACAGAATGCCCCTTCCTTCTGGAGTATGCAGAAGGTGTGGTAAGGGAAAACACTGGACCAACGAATGTAGATCAACAAAGGACAGACAGGGTAATCCTTTGCCTCAGTCTTCGGGAAACTCCAGAGGGGCTCATGCAGGCCCCCATTGCAAATCCAGTTCAAACCTTTCCTGCAGCCATAGAGGAAATCCCTGCTCTGAGCGATTAAATAACCAAATGCCTATTGGAATAAATCATGCTGGTCAGGATGATGAAACAGAGAGAATAGAAAATTCAGGAGAAAACATAAAGAAAAATTTTTGGCAAACTTCTATTAATGAACAAAGACCAAAATTAACGATAAAAATAAATGGTGTTTTGTTGTCTGGTCTGGTAGACTCGGGTGTGGCATTACCATAATTGCACCAGAATTTTGGCATCCAACTTGGCCTCTTCAGGAGGTAAACGTTCAACTGTTAGGAATTGGGACATTATCTCAGGTGAAACAGAGTGCAAGATGGCTCGAATGTATAGGTCCAGAAGGACAGAGAGGAAAATTAAAACCATATGTGGCTAACATAACTATGAACCTGTGGGGTCGAGACTTGTTGCAACAATGGAATACTCAGAAACAAATCATAAACTAGCACATGTTACTGAGAGAAATATTAGAAGATATTGTTCTAATGAGTGGTCACCAGCCATCCATATTATACAAGAACAGGGCACAACAACTGATGATCTTCCAAAGACACCAACAGCTCTACCTTTAAAATGGTTAACAGACAAGCCTGTATGGGTCCAGCAATGGCCTTTAACAACAGAGAAACTCCAGGCTTTAGAAGAGCTGGTAGAAGAACAGTTAAATGCTCAGCATATTGAAGAATCAACCAGCCCTTGGAATTCTCCTGTATTTGTTATTAAAAAGAAATCTGGTAAATGGAGAATGGTAACAGACCTTAGAGCAATTAACAAAGTAATTCAGCCAATGGGCTCTCTACAATCTGGGATGCTTTGCCTACTCTGTTACCAAAAGGATGGCCTCTCATAGTTATTGATTTAAAAGACTGTTTCTTTTCAATACCCTTACAAGAAAAAGACAGAGAAAGATTTGCTTTCACAGTGCCTACTTATAATAATTCTCAACTGGTTAAAAGATTTCAATGGAGGGTCCCCCACAGGGAATGTTGAATAGCCCAACTCTGTGCCAATATTTTGTACAACAGCCATTGGAAGTGATACGTAAAAAATTTCCTAAATCTATAATTTATCATTATATGGATGATATTTTACTAGCTGACTCAAATGCAGATACTTTAGAAAGAATGTTTGAAGAAGTAAAGAAAATTTTGCCTTGCTGGGGATTACAAATTGCTCCTGAAAAGATACAAAGAGGAGATTCTATTAATTATTTAGGATATAAAATAGAGCTACAAAAAATTAGACCCCAAAAGGTGCAAATTAGGAGAGATAGACTACAGACTCTTAATGACTTTCAAAGATTATTTGGAGATATTTCTCATCTATGAACTATTGTTGGGGTAAAAAATGATGAACTGACTAATTTGTTCAAAACCTTAGAAGGTGACAAGGACTTAAATAGTCCAAGAGAATTATCACCTGAAGCTGAGAAAGAATTGGCCTTGGTAGAAAAGAAAGTACATGAAGGGCACGTGGATCGTATTGATCCAAAGCTGGATTGCATTTTGGTTATTTTACCTTCTAGGCATTCTCCTACTGGAATATTAATGCAGAGGGAAGATATTATATTGGAATGGATATTTTTACCAAATAAACAAATAAAAAATTAAAAACTTATGTGGAAAAAATCTCTGACTTGATTTGGAAAGGAAAATTGAGACTTCATCAATTAGCAGGAATAGACCAGCAGAAATTGTCGTACCATTAACTAAGGAGGACATTGAAAAATTATGGACAGAAAGTGAACCTTGGCAAAGAGCTTGCAGTAATTTTTTGGGAGAAATTAACAGCAAATATCCCAAAAGCGATAGAATTGATCTTATAAAGAGAGCTGATTGGATATTGCCTCGAATTGTACGGCAAAACCCCATATCTGGAGTTCGTACATTTTATACAGATGCCAACAAAGAAGGAAAGGCAGGTTACAAATCAGAAAATTTAAGTAAAGTGGTTCAAAGTCCTTATAATTCAGTTCAAAAATCAGAATTGTATGCTATTCTGTTGGTATTAATGGATTTTTCAGAACCTCTCAACATAGTAACTGACTCTCAGTATGCTGAAAGAGTGGTATTACATATTGAGACTGCAGAATTTATCCCTGATGCTTCAGAATTAACTTCACTATTTACTCAATTACAAGATACAATCAGGAAAAAGTCATCCTTTATATATAACTCACATTCGATCCCATACTGTCTGCCAGGCCCTCTAGCACAAGGCAATGATGAGATTGATAAATTATTGATAGGAAATGTGCTGGAGGCCTCAGAATTTCATAAAAAACATCATGTCAATAGTAAAGGTTTAAAAAAGGATTTTTCCATAACCTGGCAACAAGCCAAAGAAATAGTAAAGAAATGTCCTACTTGTTCCTTCTACAATCAAATGCCATTACCAGCAGGATGTAACCCAAAGGGTACTCAGAGAAATGAAATCTGGCAGATGGACGTGTTTCACTTTGCAGAATTTGAAAATTGAAATATGTACACCACACCATCGATACTTATTCAGGATTTCAATGGCAACTGCTTTGAGTTCTGAAAAAGCTGATTCTGTAATCACTCATTTGCTAGAAGTTATGGCCATCATGGGTATACCTGCACAAATCAAAACTGACAATGCTCCATCATATGTCTCTGTTAAAATGAAACAGTTTTTTGCTTATTACAATATAAAGCATATTACAGGTATACCACATAATCCTACAGGTCAAGCAGTTATAGAAAGATCAAACAGAACTCTAAAGGATATGCTAAATAAACAGAAAGGGTAACAAAAAACCCAGAAATAGACTGCATAATGCTCTATTAACTTTGAATTTTCTCAATGCCAATGAGAAAGGAACAACAGCTGCAGAGAGACATTGGATAATAGAAAAAACTACAGAATTAAATCAGCCTATATACTTTAAGGATGTGCTGACCTCAGAATGGAAACCAGGGTATGTATTACATTGGGACGAGGTTTTGCTTTTGTTTCTACAGGAGAAGATAAGCTGTGGTACCATCAAAATTGATAAAGGTTCGATTTGAACAAGAGAAACCTCTTAATTAGAGGAGGTGATAGTTCATCAACCAGCATGAACATCCAATTTAAACTAACTTGTATCAGTAACACATGCCTTTTCATTTAATCAGATAATAACTTGCCAAAAAGGAACATCCCCAAAATTAGTCTTGGGAAAGGTTTTTGTTTTTGTCTTTTAGGAGAATGAAGGTTAAGGAATCTGAAGAACACTGGACAAATGAGACAACTGAAGAAAAGGACAAATCATCTATCCAAGAAACAGAGTGAAACGGCGTATGGGTATATATTATCTAAAAAATTTATGTCTTCCTAAATGTTTGTTTCTGCTTTTCTCTAAAGATTTAACACTATTGGTCTTCTAATAGTCCCAGTTCAATTAAAATTTAAAGCTGACTTTGGAGTTGGAGAATGGCTCTCTCCTTCTTTAAACTCAAGCATGTTGTTAAAAGGAAAATGCAAACTCCTGTATCATGCCAGAATAAAAGAGCCATCTTCTGCTATGGACATGACAAAAGCAAATTAATTAAGGGACTATTCTATTACTAATCTCAACTCTTTGATTCTATTCTGATTCTTTAAACTTTTCTTAAAGTATGAATTTTATATCAAAATTTACAAGATATATATATATATATTACATTTTAAACTCTGTTAAGATATGAATGGTCATATAGAGTACTAACTAATTCTTTAAAAAAAGCTTCAATTAGCTGCATATATATGTCTTTGTGTTCAAGTCTCTTATCAGTTTTCTGCAGGAAATTACGGCCAGGCCTAACATCAACTGAAGTCTCCAGAAAGAAGATGGGTCCCCACAACAACAACAATTCCATGTGGACAATAATAATATCACTAAGCTGACAAACATCATCTACAGATCAACTTTGAACTGCAAGGTGCTCAGAGCAATTTTGAGATGGCTAGCTGAGATGATCCAGTCTCAAA
>NW_023504289.1:0-25000 GCF_004664715.2 Peromyscus leucopus
TTAATTCTATGTCTTCTTAAATTGGGAACCAAGAATAACCACCACAAGTGTATATTTTATTGTGATTCATCTTAAATAAAATAGGGATGGTGTCCATTCCTACACAGCTGTTATTTCCACTTCTCGGGGTTTTACACTAAAACACTCTCCCCATCCCCCAGAAAACCCTTACCCTTGCATTTTTGGAGTTATAAAAACCCCATTTCTCCATTGTCCTAGCTATTCTCTCAGTCCAAGGATTAAGTAGAAAACCTATTATGGCAGGAAATAATGCTTATTTAATTCAACTCAAAACATTTGAGTCAAATTAGTTAATATTGAGACAAGTAAAAGGTCTTGCTAGTCATTATATTTATGTTAAAGGCAACCATTCAATATTGTTTGTCTAAGACTACCAGTGTGGTTACTGGTGATTAAATAGAAATTCATGAACCAGGCATGATGTGATAGTCTATGGCACTGATCAGAGTAGTCTGATGTCAGTCTAAAGCTCACTTGGTCCATGGAATAAATTCAAAAAGAGCCAGACATGCAGAGTGGGAAGACATCAAAAACAGAAGAAAGATGTAGAAATGAAATTATGATTACCTCTTGAATTCCTGCTAAAACATTTCAGATGCCAAAGTATTAGGTTACAACCTAGTATTTCAGATCAGTTCCATCCTCTTTAAGAAAGTAACTGTGATGGGATGGAGAAATGGTTCAGCAGTAAACATTGCTGGATACCTTTCCAGAAGACTGCCATCCAATTTACTGCATTCAAGGGTACCTGACAACAGTTGGTAACTCCAGTTATCTAGTTACCAGGGGATCCGACAGCCTCTTCTGACCTCTGAGGCCACCATATATGCCCATGGTGCACAGACCCTCCTGTTAACAGGGCCCAGGCACTAGCAGGCCCCCACACCTAAGTACAACTGTCTCCATGACAGAAGTAGTATTCAAGGTGAAAAAGTCAGCATTTCTGTAAAACACAGCAAAACCTGGCCACAACTAAAACGAAGGCTTAATCCACCTAAGTCCATAGTCTGGGAATATCTCTAAATGTTTAAATCTTGCTTGAAATACAGTAACATTATGGCTTCTGTAGTGCGACTTCTGGCTAAATGTTCTTGTTAACTGAAGATTCTCAACCCAGAATATGGTTTTGTGCTTAAAAGCCCACCCTGAGAAAGGCTGGTTGCTGCATCAGAATCCAGAAAACCTCATATGGTTGCCAGCTGGCTAAAAAAAGACTTTCTATTGTCTTAAGTCCATGTTCAAGCAGTCTCTCTCTCTCTCTCTCTCTCTCTCTCTCTCTCTCTCTCTCTCTCTCTCTCTGTGTGTGTGTGTGTGTGTGTGTGTGTGTGTGTGTATGTGTGTGTCTCCAAAACTTTCTAAGTGTTATTGTCAGTCTTGTTGTGCTGTATTGACCATTGGCTTTCTCTGTTGTATGGACACCCCTGCTGCATAAGACTTATGCCTTCTCCTGTTGGGGACCTGAATCCTTTTGTCTGTGCCATGTCCCCCAGAGAACCACCTACCTGAAATAAAAGCTCCACCTGCTCCCCTGATCCTAAACACATAAAGAAGAGTCACTGAGGCTACTAGTTAGCCACCTGACAAACATTCTTCACTGAGGAACCAAACTTTCAGAGGTCAAAACCAGTTGATTGATTTATCCTGGATTTAAGGAAGAGCAGTATCAAAGCCACAGGCTGGGAATTGCTGAGTGGATTGAAACACTGAAGGTATTGTCGAGTACTATAAGCTTAGTGAGTCCCTACAGACATGATGAACTGGACAGAGAAAGACGTGGGGAGCATGTTACTGATTACATGAAAAAGGGAAAGATCTCAAAAGCCCATCATTGGTTAACTGTTGAATATATTCTGCACCTTTTAAAAACCAGAATACTGTCTCACTTTTAAAGCCCAGCAGAGTAAGCATGGAAGTTCAAAGCTTAAAGAGGACAGAACTCACCAGTGAAGCATGAAAATTATGAGGTATTGAGAAGCTGAATCTTGGCAGTCAGCATGATGAAATTGAGAAGCACTTAGGATCTTTTCATAGCACACCCTTGAAAGGATCTGGAAGAGTGTTTCTAAGGAGGATTATCTGGGCGGGGCATGGGGAGGGGCAAGACAACCAATGAAAGTTGGTGGAGATATACCAGAGACTGTGAGTCTGGATGGAAAGAAGACTGCCACTTTCACAGGTTCCTTCCTGTCTCTGCTTTGTGACCACCATGTATGAATTGTTCCATCCTCATCTCCAAGTTGTGAACAGTGAGACCCCTGACTGAGAATGGAAGATACCTCTTCCTGGATCATGTTAGTGGAAGGATTTAGTGTAAAACCCTGAGAAGAGGAAATAACAGCTGTGTAGGAATAGACACCATCCCTATTTTATTTAAGATGAATCACAATAAGCAGAATACACTTGTGGTGGTTATTCTTTGTTCCCAATTTAACGAGACATAGAATTAACTAAAACCCTAACATGGAGGGCACAACAGTGAGAAGTGTTATGCTTCAGTTGAAGTGGGTAGATCCACTTCAAGTACATACTTTGAATGTAGAAAGACACAAACATTTAATCTGGATCTCAGGGCCTGAAGACACCCACCTTTAATCCAGTTCTTGAGTCTGGAATACACACCCTGAATTGGGCCACACCCTCTTCTGGAAGCCTAAAAAAGGACATGGAAGCAGGAAACCCTTGCTATTTGCCTGCTTGCCCTCAACTTGCAGGAAGTCTATCCCTGTCTTCCTGGCTGACCTCCACAGCTCAGGGCAACTGAAAACCCAGGCACTGGATTTCATTACAGCTCATGCTTCTGAGGTGTGTGAGACATCAGGCTGGAAGACAATGGTGGGCTCATATCCCTATTTAGTGGCTGAAGCATGTCATTACCGGGCTTCTGCTCATCTACCTTTCTTGGAGCCCTCTTTCCAAAGCTTGAAGCAATCTTAGGACCTGGTCAGTTGTGACCTACACTTGTCTCCCAGAAGCAGCCAGTGTGTCAGCAATGATAACTGGGTAGACTATGGGATTGTGGTGCATTCCCAGTGGAACTGGGGAAAGACAGCATGGTGGCTCAGGGTATAATACAGCTGTAAATGAGTTGATTGTCAGGTAAAGGGAGGGGAAGTGCTGAACTATGTGGTATACTACGCTGTTACTGTCCTGGTTTGATTTTTGTCAATGAGTTGGAAACTGGAATTTATTTTAGTTGCTGGCCCCAAACACATTACAACAGGGGTTCTTTGGAGAAACCTGTCTGGATTGGATGAGCAGATCTTATGGTCAAGGACTCTGGAAAGGAGAAAATAAACATGAATGTTTGCTTACAAGAGAAGTGGGAGAGAATGAAGACATTTTTTCTCCTAACTCAGTGTGTGGGACTAAAGAGATGAGTCAGTTGCAAAAGCAATTTTTGCTCTTGCAGAGGACCCTTGTTCAGTCCTCCTATTGTCTCCATCGTCACATCCATCACTGTAAACAATACCTACTTTAATAAAATGTCAAATGAATAAAATTTTAAAATCAGTTTGTGGATTCCAGTGGTGTTTCTGTTTGAAGAATCCCATATTAGTCCATCCAGCTCTGTTCATCTGTGGTAGTTTATGCAGGGCCTTACTGCCACACTCATACAAAAAGTATGAGACAATACCTACAGAAATTCTGTTTCACTCAGAGATTGGGTCTAGTCCAATGGACATCAGTTATGCTTTCTCTAGCAGCTGATGGTAGCAGATACTGAGATCCACAACCAAACATTAGGCAGAGCTCAGGGAATATCAAGGAACAGGGTAAGGCAGGATTATGGGAGGGTTAAAAGACACAAGGTGAACAGAGCACACAAATTCATCTGAATAGAACTCATTTTGTCTCCCAGAGCCCCAAGAGGCAATCACACAGCCTGCATGGGTCTGTATTAAGTTCTCTGCATACAGGCTGTGGTTGTTTAACTCAGTGGTTAGTGGGACACCTAAGAAGGGGAGTATGAGGAGTCTCTGACCTTTTTGTCTGATCTTGGGAACTTTTCTTCCTTCTAGGTTGTTTTCTCTAGCCTTGATATGAGGGTTTGTGACTACTATTATTACATCTTAGTATGTTGTATTCAGTTGATAACCCCAAGAAAACTGCTTTTCTGAAGGGAAATAGGGTAGTAGTACATCTCTGTGGAGGGAAGGAGGGGAGACTATGGACAGATGGCATTGTATGTGAGAAAAACATAAAAACAAATAAGGAAATAAGGACAAATTAGAAAGACATTTGGTGGAGAAGTATTTGGACAGATCTGCAAAGGAGCAAAGAATGTGAAGATCCTTTGTCCTCTGTAAACTGCCATGAAAGGTGATTTAGGCAGAGGAGGAGGTCAATAATTAATTAGGCATGATGACCCATACCATGGACTGTCAGTCTCTTTCCCAAGTCACTTTTGGTATTGCTCCATTGCCCATGATCACAGTAGCTGTTCTACCTGAGGTGGGGGTTATGCTTGAGATCAACAACATAGATATCCACTCATCAAGACTTACCTGCTTACAGCTGCTGCTGAATGTCAGATCCGCCAACAGCAAAGACCAACACAGAGACCCAGAGATGTCACATTCCCCAGGCTAACCATTGAACAGATTCATGACAGGATGACTACATTGGACCTCTTTCTCTGTGGAATGGACAATACCTCATCCTTACTGGAGCAGATTCTTAGTCTAGATATAGATTTGCATTTCCCACCTGTAATGATTTTACCTAAACTATCACACAGGAACTAACAGAATTTCTTTTATTTATTTATTTATTTTTTATTTATTTATTTATTTTTTTTTTTTTTTTTTCGAACAGGGTTTCTCTATGTAGCTTTGTGCCTTTCCTTGAACTCACTTGGTATCCCAGGCTGGCCTTGAATTCACAGAGATCCACCTGCCTATGCCTCCCAAGTGCTGGGATTAAAGGCGTGCACCACCACCTCCCGGCTTCAGAATTTCTTTTCAACCATCATGCTATTCCACATGGTATAGCTTCTGACCAAGATTAAATTCACAGAGAGACAGGTGAAACTGTGGCCCACAATCATGGAATCCACTGCTTGGTGCAGATTCACCAACATCTCGAAGCTTCTCTCGTGACATTTAGAAGACACAGTTATGGAGCCAATGAAGTAACAGCAACCTGGAGAGCTGGAGTAGTATTATCTGGGAGGCAGATTTCTCCATAGCCGAGATCCATGGGTCCAGGCACCAGGTGTTAGAAAAGAGAATAGTACCACTCACTATCACCCCTAGTGACCTCTTGGGAAAAATGTTTGCTTTCTTTTTACATGACCTTAAGTTTTTTGCTTAAAAATTTGGATTCCAGTGTGATTGGTGGTATGGGGCAGTGCTCCTGACTGGAGCTACAACAAACAGATCATTGAACTGGAAGCTCAGACAAGTCACTTTGAGCTTTGGATGTCCTTAATCCAAAGCCAAGAAGGAAATAACAGTGTTAGGAGGGATGAATGACCAAGATAAACATCAGGAAATTACATGGCTTCTCCACAATGGAGGTAAGAAAGATTATGGCATTCAGAAAAGAAATCTTATAGGGGTCCTCATGGTGCCACATTTTCCTATGATTAAATATGATGGGCGACTGTCACAACATAATGCAGAGAGATGAGAAAAAGTATAGACACACCAGGAATGAGGAAATATATCATAAATCCATAAAAGCGGTCAGGGTGTGTAGTGATATTCCCACTGAAAGAAAGTAAACCACCAATCAATTTATTTTGAATCAAATTAAATAAGCTTTATTTTCTGTCATAATAGGTTTTCTCCCTAATCTCAGGTTTGAGAGGATAGCCAGGAATATAGAAGAAGTGGGATTTTTATAGCCCCAAAAATGCAGGAGGTAGTTTTATTGTATAGGATACTTTTGGCTATCCTGAGTTTTTTGTTTTTAAATATGAAGTTGGGTATTGTTCTTTCCAGGTCAGTAAAGAATTGTGTTGGAATTTTGATGGGGATTGCATGGAATCTGTAAATTGCTTTTGGTAAGATTGACATTTTTACTATGTTAATCCTGCCTATGCATGAGCATGGGAGATCTTTCCATTTTCTGACATCTTCTTCAATTTCTTTTTTTAGGGACTTGTCATATAGTTCCTTCACTTGCTTGGTTAGTGTTACCACAAGGTATTTAATATCATGTAAAGGGTGATGTTTCTCTGATTCCTTTCTCAGCCCATTTGTCATTTGAATATAGGAGGACTACTGATTATTTTAAATTAACCTACTATCCTGCTACATTACTGAAGTTGTTTATAAGCTGTATGAGTTCCTTGGTTGAATTTTGGGGGTCATTTATGTATGCTATCATGTCATCTGCAAATAGTGGAAGCTTGACTTCTTCCTTTCTAATTTGTATCCCCTTGATCTTCTTTTGTTGTCTTATTGCTCTGGCTAGAACTTCAAGTACTATATTGAACAATTATGAGGAGAACGGACAGCCTTGTCTTGTTCCTGATTTTAGTGGAATCACTTTGAGGTTCTCTCCATTTTCTTTGATGTTGGCTGTTGGCTTGCTGTAAATTGACTTTGTTATGCTTAGGTATGTTCCCTGTATTCCTGATCTCTCCAAGACCTTTATCATGAAGGGGTGTTAGATTTTGTCAAAGGCCTTTTCAACATCTACTGAGATGATGATGATGATGATGTTTTTTTTCTTTCAGTTTGTATATATGGTGTATTACATTGACAGACTTTTGTATGTTGAACCACCCTTGCATCTCTGGGATGATGCCTACTTGATCATAGTGGATAATTGTTTTGATGTATTCTTGGAGTCTGTTTGTTGATATTTTATTGAATATTTTTGCATCAATGTTCATGAGGGAGATTGGTCTGTAGTTCTCTTGGTTTGTAGTGCATCTTTGTTTGGCTTGGGAATCCAGGTAATTGTAACCTCATAGAAGGAGTTTGGTAACATTCCTTCTGTTTCTATTGTGTGGAACAATTTAAAGTGTATTGGTATTATCTCCTTTTTGAAGATCTGGTAGAAACCTACCAGATCCTGATAGGAGAAGTCTTTCCAATTCAATGGTCTTAAGAAGCAAGCTGGTGTAGCTATCCTAATGTCCAGCAAAATAGACTTCAAACTAAAATCAATTAAAAGATGTGTAAGTAAGGACATTACATACGCATCACAGCATAGATGAACCAAGATGAAGTTTCAATTCTGAACATTTTTGTTCCAAACACAAGGGCACCCCATATGTTAAAAAACACTAGTAAAGTTTAAATCACACATAAAGCCCACACAACAATAGTGGGAGACTACAACACCCCACTCTCACCACTGGACAGATATGCTAAATCGAAACTTAACAGAGAAATAAGGGACTTAACCAATGTTATGACTCAAATGGCTTTTTGTATTTTCATATGAAACTGAGAATGATCTTTAAAAAACTGTGTTGAACTCCTCCACTGTTGGTGGGAATGTAAACTTGTACAAGCACTGTGGAAATCAGTATGGCGGTTTCTCCGAAAATTAGGAATCGAACTACCTCAAGACCCAGCCATACCACTCTTGGGCATATACCCAAAGAATGCTGATACATACCATAAAGATACATGCTCATCTATGTTCATAGCAGCACTATTTGTAATAGCCAGAACCTGGAAACAGCCTAGATGCCCATCAACGGAAGAATGGATGAAAAAAATGTGGTACATATACACAATGGAGTACTACTCAGCAGAGAAAAACAATGAAAGCATGAAATTTGCAGGTAAATGGATGGAACTAGAAAAAATCATCCTGAGTGAGGTAACCCAAACCCAGAAAGACAGTTATGGTATGTACTCACTCATTGGTGGATTCTAGATATAAAATGAACAATCAGACCACAACCCATAGAACCATAAAGGCTATATATATATATATATAGCATGGAGGTCCCTAGGACGACTGTGGCATATAATAAATTTCAGTTTTACTCAATTATTGAAAAAAAATAGCCAAATGAATAGAAATACATGAACTATGAACCAAAGGCTGAGGGGCTCCCAGCTGGACCAGGCCCTCTGAATAGGTGAGACAGTTGATTGGCTTGATCAGTTTGGGAGGCATCTAGGCAGTGGGACCAAGTCCTGTGCTCAATGCATGAATTGGCTGTTTGAAACCAGGAACTTATGCAGGGACACTTGGCTTAGTCTGGGAGGAAGGAACTGGACCTCCCTGGACTGAGTCTACCAAGTTGATCACAGTCCTCGGGGGAGGACTTGTCCTGGAGGAGGTGGGAATGGAGGGTGGGCTGGGGGTAAGGGGAGGGCGTGGGAGGGGGGAGAATAGGGGAACCCATGGCTGATATGTAGAACTGAATGGTATTGTAAAATAAAAAATATATATCACAAAAAAAAAAAAAAAAAACTGTGTTGAGATTTTGAAGCAGAATGTTTTGAATCTGTAGACTGCTATTTTTAGATATTAATCCTACTGACCAATGAGCATGGGAGATTTTTTTCATTTTCTGATATCTTCTTCACTTTCTTCCTCAAAGACTTGAAGTTTTGATTATACAAGTCTTTCACGTGCTTTGTTATTGTTTTCCATAAGATATTTTATACTATTTGAGGCTACTTTGAAGGTTTTTTGTTCTTTTGTTTTTTGCTGTGTTTCTTTCTCTGATTTCTTTCTGGATCCTCTTAAGAAGTTTTGGCGGTGGCTAACTAGTACTAGCAGTGACTCTTCTTTATATGAGTTTGGGGTCAGAGTTTCAGATACTGCTTCCCTCAAACTCTCTGGTCCTGGAATTTTTTGTGGGGAGCTTTTTAGTGATTATGCTCTTTTATTAGCCTTTCATGATCTGTTTAAATTACATGTGTGATCTTGATTTCATTTTGATCTGTGGGACCTATTCTTTCTGATGTGTTTATCTTAGTGTACTTAGAAGGATCTGGAAGAGTGTTTCCAAGTAGGATTATCTGAGATGCAGGGAAAGACCACCACTAAAGTTTCTTGGAGTCATCCTGGAACTGTGGGTCTGGATGCAATCAAAAGTAGGGAAGGAAGAAGAGAGCCACCTTCAGAGGCTCCTGGTTCTGCTTCCCACTCACCATGTAAGAATTCTTTATCTGCCATCCATCTTGTGAAAACTAAGACTTCTGACAAGTTAAGTAAAACACCCCTCCCTTGATGGTGTTTATAGCAGCAAGTATTGTAACAACATACAAGAGTAAATAGTAGCTGTGAAAATGGAACATGATCCCTCATTGATGGAAGACTAACCATAAGAAATAAAACACACTTGTGATGGCTAAACTTGGTTCTCAAGTTCACTCTATCTGGAATTAACAAAACTACAAAATGGAGAGCACAACTGTCAGAAATTATTGCTTAAGATGAAAGTAGGGAAATCTCCTATTTGAAAATGGGGACTTTTAAGGAAGGAAGACACATTCCTTTATTCCAGACCTAGAGGCTGAGGGGGTTCCGATGTCAGATCATCTGGGCCATGGTGTCACTGGGGATATTTCAGGGGGTATTGCTTGGTCAAACTTGATGAATCTTAATCTGGAATAAATCCATAGCCTCTTGCTTTCTGTGGAAACAAAAGCAGAGCTTCCTTTCCAAAGCAACATATTCTTACATTCAAATTTTCGAGTCAAGGTACCTTTAAAACGTACATATTGGCTTAACTCAACAGCTTTTACTATCAAAAGTTTTTTTCTGAATTTAAAAGTCCTAAAGACAACACAACCCAGATTCTCTGTGTAATATCCATGTTTACGTGGCTTATTTTTATACTACCTTTGTCTCTTTAAAGACTTTATTTTTAAGAACTATTTCTTTATATAACTGTATATGTTCCTTTTGATCTCTCTTTCAAGCCACGTACATTTTTACACACCTTGTAAAGCATTTAAAGTCTTGTTTCATCTGAATATGTCTTATTGTGAATCTAATGTTTTTAAACTTCAGCATTACTAGGACTCAAACGGTAGCTTTGGATGGTGGCTCCGCCCACTTCAGCTTCCCAACATGGCTGTGGTACATTTACCACCAGCTCTGGGACCCACCATCAACTCTTAGAAACTGTGGTTCTATGCTTCTATCAAAGCAGCGTGTAGCCCAGAAACCTCTTCTTCTTCTTTTTTTTTAAATTAACAGAAACTATATCCAATACACAGCATAGTGCGCAGTTTGGAGGCACCTCTGTGTAACATAGCATAGGTCAAGCCTGCATGCCACGAACCCACCATGGAGTACCTCAAACCCACAAGCTGCCGCTAACTTGAGAGAGACAACTAGGAAGCTGTTTTTAGCTCCATTTTAGAATCTTTTTTCTCAGGTTTTAGGTGGAAACTCTTGCCAACCTGTTCATTATGTTCATTATGTGCCATTATGTTCTAGGCCAGCCAGCCTCCCTGGCAGAGCACTCGCAAAAACCAATCCTGATAAACAACATTTGCAGGCTCCAAATGTCCTTCTGATAAACGTTGTTGGAAAATTCCTCTGGACTCCAACCAGAGAGCTCAAAGGTTACACACCCTGACCTAGTCCTATGACACAAAGCCTTTTACCACCCTGCTTGAAATTTTTCCCTTTAAAAAACTCCATTCTGAGAGCTCAGGGATGTCCTCCTTCCAGCCCCTGTGTCAGAGAGTTGGACACAGACCAAGCCCTGGCTTGCTTATAATTCTTAAACCCCTGTGTGTTTCACATTGGATATCGGCTCTGTGGTGGTCTTGCTCTGGGGTCTTGAGATTCGGGCACAACACCTACATCTCATCTCGCTCCAGTTAGTCCTGTCTTGTTGAGACTCTCTAAGCCTAGAGGACACAAATAAGTACAGATTCAATCAGCTCAGCCATTCTCATGGCTTTCCTGTAAGTCTGGCTCCAACACTACTTAACTGTCAATACAGGAAAAAAATCAATCAATTTTTTTGGTCCCTTGATTTTGATTAATCTCAACTACGTGAGAGGGAAACTGTTCATTAAAGGAAAAAAAATGGACAGAACCAAACTGAAACACAGACACACACACACACACACACACACACACACACACACACACACTCTAGACCAAAGGATTACCCAACACATGTTCATACACATGAACATACAAGGAGAATCAGGTGAAGTCTCACACAAATTCTTAACCATGGATAGTGGCACTATGCACACAACTCTTGTTTGAACAAAGAGAAAGTGCCTTTACCATACATTCCTCAAAACTTGAGATGCCAAACAACTCCTAAACTGTTTCCTTCATTTGTGGAAGTGATAGATTCCTCTGAAGTGTAATGCAGCAATTAAGCAAAGGATGTCTTGAGAGCCTGGAACTCAGGAGGACCACACCCTAAGATAGCCTTGTTCTCCATACCCATCCCTACATCAAGGGGCTCTGAGTCCCACACTGTATCTATTTCTGGTCTCTGGGAACTCAGTGGAAACTTCCTAAATGTAGGGTAATTACCAGAGACACTGCTAGAACATGGATGTAATCCAATAGAAAGTCTGGATTGTCAGGCTTTCAATTTCCCTGGGTTTTAGAGGAACCACTGTACCATGGAGCCTTTCTAGGGTAGCTCTCAAGCACAGATTGCATATTCCAAATTCATACAATTCTGTTAAAAAGAAGAGTTAGCCAGAACCAGAATAAAGCAAGCAAAACAGTAGGGAGAGAACATAATTGATTTATTATGCTGTTGTTTTAATTTTGGCAGCTGGTGCTGTGGAGGTGATGGATTTTGTAGTCTGAGCTGTACTTCCCCATGGGATCTGGTGATATCTCACACATATTTTGGACAGTGAAGCAGCTGGCCATGGCAAGCTTCTCCTATGAGTCCAGCAGGGTTTTTGTTTTTGTCTTTCAGGAGAATGAAGACTGAAGAATCTGAAGAACACTGGACAAATAAAACATATCCTCTAGAAAAAAATTGTCCCAAGAAAAGGAGTAAATTGGCCTATTGGTATATCACATATAAAATTTCATAAGTCTTCCTAAATGATTATTTCTGCTTTTCTCTACATACACTTAACACAAATGCACTCTATGTAGCCCCAGTTCAATTAAAAATTAAAGCTGTTTTTGGAATGGAGAATGGCTCTCTCCTTCTCTAAACCCAAGCATGTTGGTAAAAGGAAAATGCAAAATCTGTGTATCATGTCAGAAAAAAGAGCCATCTGATATGGGACAGAAGAAAACCAAAAAATTAAGGAACTATTTTATTGCCATAATCTCAAATCTTTGGTTCAATTTTGATTCTTTAAACTTTTATTAAGGTATGGATTTTACAACAAAAATTATAAGATTTATATATATACATATATATATTAAGACTTTGTTATGATATTAATTGTCATATAGTGTATGAACTAATTCTAGTGATAAAAAGGCTTCATTTAGTAGCCTATACATGTTTTTTGTGTTGATGTTTCTATCAGGTTTATGTATGGAATCATGCCCAGGTCTAACAGCAAATTTGAAGTCTCCAAAAAGATGATGGAGCCCTACTATGAAGTATATATATATATATATATATATATATATATATATATATATATATATAATTTGAGATTATATATTGTTAGAAGAAAATGCCCTACATATATTTCTAATCTTGTCAGGATATTGTAGCTATACAGTTTCTTTAGCAATGTAATACAGTTTGCTAATCCTTGGATGTTATTATTACCAAATATCAAAATATAAAGAAAGGAAAGATAGTAGTTAGACATTACAATCAAACTTGTAATCATATTAGGTATGTTTTCAAGGTAAAGCAGTGATAAATTTTCAATAGACAGGTCATCTTCAAACCCTTTGGAGATCTACAGAATAAGGCATTTAAAATGTCTTGGTAACACAGATTTTATTTCTTTTATAGTGACTATGAGACATTTCTGCTCCTAGCAGCAACAGTCTACTTCAAAGAAGATATGGCCATTGAAAAAGCTGTATAAAGAGATAGCTTTCATTATTGCAAATGCTAACCCCTGTGCAAGTAAGTGCCCTTGCATTGACTGCTGACAGTATGCTATTCAAAATGGACAAAAAGTAAACAAAACAAAGAATTACCAATCCTTGCCAAGATAAGAGTGGTTGCAGCTTTGGCATCAGGTGTCCCCTGAGGCCAGGACAATATGGCACCATTGCTGAAGTGGCTTTGCAATCTGGAAAAGGTACAGTGCCCCTTTCTTTGAAGACATCTAAACAGGCAGTGGACAGATGGCTTCTGGTGTGTAGTGGAACAGTAGCTGAAACATTTATTCTTGAAAGAGGAACTAGGCTGATGGAGTCTAATCTCTCAAAGGTAGACTGGCATTTAATAAAGGAGATGAAGTCACCCACAAGCCAGGGAAGCTGAATTCCAAATACACCAGCAATTTCCAGAATTTAAAATCCTGAATCATGACAAGACACTGGCGGAATTCAAGTTTATCTGGTACATGGAATACTCAAACCGAATGTGAGATCGAGCTGTAGGCCTTGTGTACATCCCACTTCACAAATGAGTCTGTCAGATATGCTAATCCTGTAGGCCAAAGATGATGCTCTAAGGTGCATAGTAACCTCAGGTTACTGTCCAGGTAGTTGGCTGTTTTTGTTATAACTCATTTTTTAGAAGTCACTTGTTTGCACTTCCTATTTTACTAGTTAATATTATTTCCTTCTCGGGTTTGAGGGAGTTGAAGATGAGATCGTTATGGTTACAGTTTTCCTTGTTAAGAAATTTCAGAAAAGAATTTCACCAAGGAGGTGTAAGTTTATAGATTTCAAAGACACCATAAGATACTTTTCTATTTGTAATACAAGATAGAATAGAAAGTGAATTAGGTACATTTTGGACTCAACAAAATAAGAAAGATAAAGAAGCAGTTTCTCTGAATTTGTCAAATGCAAATGGATTACACATTGTTGATTTATATTTTGCTTGTACATATTATATAGTTATTGTACTTATTGTATATAATTTTCCCATATTAGTTATAAATTTCCTTAATTTTAGTTAGACAAAAAAGGGGAAATGTGGTGATATTTTATTTGTGCTTTAATTAAGTTTGCCTGGAAATAAGAGGAAAGCCAGCCACTATAGTAAACATAAAAGTCAGAGAATGCACATCCTTAATCCTATCACTTAGCAGGCAGGGTCTCTGTGTGTTCAAGGTAGGGAACAGAGCCAAGCATGGTGACACATGCCTTTATTCCCAGTACCAACCATAGAGACCTAGATGTCTGTACAGACAGACAGAGGGTGACTGAGCTGTGTAGGAATTGGAGGTGAGGGAACTGGACTAAGAGGGCCATTGAGAGGGCAGAAAAGCATGGCTATAAAGGCATGGGCAGACAGGAAGTAACTTGCATTTGGAATCTGCAGAGTTGGTGAGGTAAGGTTGGCTGGTGGCTTTTCCTATTTTCCTGATCTAAGGCTTTCACCCCTGTATTGACTGGGTGGTTTTATATAATAAGACCATTTTAGAAATTCATCTACACAGATACATAGGTAGAGACAGAGGAAGAGATGGAGAGAGTGAGACTGAGAAAGAATGAGAATAAGAGACAGAGACTGAGCAACACTGAGAGACACAGAGAGGGAGACACTATAAAGACAACCAGAGGTGGTTACCACACATTCCCACACCAGAACAAAGGGAATGAGACTCTCTCTCAGTGTGTGTGTGTGTGTGTGTGTGTGTGTGTGTGTGTGTGTGTGTGTGTGTCATTATTAGAATGATGTACTGGCTGTATTCTTGCTAATCCAACAATAGATGGCTATGAACAGAAATTCCATACATCCAAAGGATGCTCAGTCAATGAGGCTGGATGTCTCGGCTGGTCTTCAGTAGATGCTGAAATCCAAAAGGAGTAGGCTCTAATGCCAGTGAAAGTGAACAAGCAGGCAAACATGCTAGGAAGGTAAGAGCAAGAAGGCAAAACACAAGGACTTTATCTTTAGTGTGTCTTTACAAGCTTTCAGCAGAAAGTATGACCCAATTAAAAGTATGTTTTCCTGCCTCAACACCCAGAATAAAGGAGTGAGTCTTCTTGCCTCAAGATCCAGATAGAAGTGGTTCTTCCTACATGGTGGTGAGTTCAAGGCCACATTGGAAAGAGCCAGGCATGGTGACACATGCCTTTAATCTCAAGAAGTGAGCCTTTAATCCCAGGGAGTGATGGCAAATCCAGAAAGATATATAAGGTGTAAAGGCTGGAAAGTACAAACATTTGGCTGGTTAATCTTTTAGACTTCTAGCACCAGTTCAGCTGAGATCCATTCAGATATGAGGACTCAGAGGCTTCCAGTCTGAGGACACAAGATCAGCTGAGGAACTGGCAAGGTGAAGTTAGCTGTGGCTTGTTCTGTCTCTCTGATCTTCCAGTGTTCACCCCAATAACTGGCCTCAGGTTTGATTTTATTAATAAGACCTACGATTTCTGCTACATCTGACTCCCAACGTTCATAGTATGAATTCACAAAAAAGCTGCTTGCCTGTGGCCTTGTGGGCCCCCCTGCTCAGACCCGAGTTACTTTGAGCTAGTTTGGTGAAGCACACTGGCTGGATTTACTGAAGGAGGCAGAGGCATGAGGATCCCAAGTTTGAAGCCAGCCTAGGAAGCTGGCTAAGGAGAAGCTTTGGTTGGGGCTCAACCACAAAGGTGGCAGTGGGATCATGGATGCAGCCACTGCCGCTCCCAGTTGCTGGCTGCTTCTCATCCTGTGGTGACTGCAGTGATTCTGTAACGTGGGACAAAGAGTTTATTGCTGCTTGGTCAAAGAGTTGCCAGGACCATCATGTTACAAGAAAGCATCAACAAAGGTCAGTTTGGAAAAGTTTGGCAAGACAAATGGTGGGGAGAAATTGCTGTCATGATTTTCTCTTCTAGGGAAGAATGTTCATGGTTCTGAGAGACAGACATTTAGCAGACTGTGATTACTCCAAACCACAGAGGAGACAAAAAAAAGTCTGCAGGGAATCATGACCATGCCTAACAGCAACTTTGAAATCTTCAAAAAGCTGATGGGATCCCACACAGACTATGATAAATCTATGAACACCATGGAAAGATCGACTTTGGACTACAAACTACTCAGGACAATTTTGAGATGGCAAGCTGAGATGATCCAGCCTGACAGACTACTTGAACAAGGACTAGAAACAAGCCCTGCACTTTCTCATTATGCAGTTACTGGACAAATGATACAGGACTTGACAATTAACCCATAAACTTTTCTTTTCAGGATCCCCTAAAGATGTCTTCACCCCCAGAAAGCAGGAAGTAATTTTAAGAAAATGACACCCACATTCCCAAGAGTTGGGATGGGAGGGTTTTGGTGTTTAATAAGTTTTGGATATTGTCATTGTTTATGACGTTTGTTTACAAGTTGTTAATTGTTAATGGTCAGGAAAAAAGCTGAACAAGGAGATTAGATTCAGAGTTTTTGTTTTTAAAAAACGGAAAAAGAAAGAAGAGAATATAGATATGAGGTAAAACATTGACTCTACTATTAAAAGAAAAAAGATAAAGAAATAATAGGATAAATGGGTTGATCACTGATCTACTCTAAAAAGAAAAAGGGGAAGATATAAAAATGACAAAGGTAGATTACTGAATCTATTATGAAAAGAAAAATACTTTTAAAAAGGAACTACTTGTTTTAAATAGGATAAGTAATAAAAAATTTTTTGTCTGAGTTTGTCAAATGTTACTGGACTGGACATTATTATGTATTAATGGAATTTTTTGTCTGAATCTGTCAAATGTTAATGGACTAGACATCGTTAATGTAATTCTTGACTGTATATATTTTATATACTTATTGGACAGTTCTTCTTGTATTAGTTATAAGATTTTTTAATTTTAGACAAAAAAGGGGAAATGTGGTGGTATTGTGTTACCCAAAACATTGTGTACCCTAATAAACTTATCTGGGGTCAGAGAACAGAAAAGCCATTAGACACTTAGGCTAGAAAATGGTGGCACTCATGCCTTTAATCC
Source organism: Peromyscus leucopus (assembly GCF_004664715.2). Classification (NCBI taxonomy): domain Eukaryota; kingdom Metazoa; phylum Chordata; class Mammalia; order Rodentia; family Cricetidae; genus Peromyscus; species Peromyscus leucopus. The sequence continues at coordinate 16,987 of NW_023504289.1, forward strand.
TTTCATTCCATAGGTAGAAATCCCTCTGGATCTGTGAGTTCAAGGCCACATTGGAAAGAGCCAGGCATGGTGACACATGCCTTTAATACCAAGAAGTGATCCTTTAATCCCAGGTAGTGATGGCAGATAGCAGACAGATATATAAGGCATGAAGATTAGAAAGTAGAAGCATTTGGCTGGTTAAGTTTTTAGGCTTCTAGCAACAGTTCATCTGAGATTCATTCAAATATGGGGACTCAGAGGCTTCCAGTCTGAGGAAACAACATCAACTGAGAAGTTGGCCAGGTGAGGTTAACTGTGGCTTGTTCTGTCTCTCTGATCTTCCAGTGTTCACCCTCAGGTTTGATTTTATTAATAAGACCTTCTAAGATTTCTGCTACATACCTACTTCAAATTAATTAAAAAACCCCTAACTGGTATGCATTTCATTTTCAGATTTTAGTTCACCTCAAATACAGTCAAGTTGATAACCAAGAACAGCCTTTATGAGTCTACCTCTTGTCAACCTGACACTAAATCATATGTCCTTATGCTGTGATTAATTTCTAAATGAAAACAATAACTAGCTTATAACTAAACATAATTTATTTATCACACATGCAATTGCAAATGCAATATATATTTAACCAGGTTCCAATTTTACCGAACATGCTATACCTGTCCCCATAAAACCACAAAGTCATTATTAATTAACAATAAGGTGTATTACATTCTTCAACTCCTTAGCTGAGGAAAGAAAAAAACCACATGATCATCTCATTAGATGCTGAAAAAGCCTTTGACAAAATCCAACACCCCTTCATGATAAAGGTCTTAGAACGATCAAAATACAAGGAACATTTCTAAACATAATAAAGGCAATTTATAGCAAGCCAACAGCAAACATCAAATTAAATGGAGAGAAACTCAAAGCGATACCACTAAATTCAGGAACAGGACAAGGCTGTCCACACTCCCCATATTTATTCAATACAGTACTAGAAATTCTAGCTAGAGCAATAAGACAACAAAAGGAGATCAAAGGGATACAAATTGGCAAGGAAGAAGTCAAACTTTCACTATTTGCAGATGATATGATAGTATAAATAAGTGACCCCAAAAACTCTACCAGGGAACTCCTACAGCTGATAAACTCCTTCAGTAAAGTGGCAGGATACAAGATCAGCTCAAAAAAATCAGTAGCCCTCCTATACACAAATGATAAAAGGGCTGAGAAAGAAGTCAGAGAAACATCACCCTTTACAATAGCCACAAATAATATAAAAACCTTGGGATAACACTAACTAAACAAGTGAAGGACCTTTTTGATAAGAACTTTAAATCTCTAAAGAAAGAAATTGAAGAAGATATCAGAAAATGGAAGGATCTCCCATGCTCATTGATAGGTAGGATTAACATAGTAAAAATGGCAATCTTACCAAAGGCAATCTACAGATTCAATGCAATCCCCATCAAAATCCCAACACAATTCTTCACAGACTTGGAAAGAAAAATACTCAATTTCATATGGAAAAACAAAAGACCCAGGATAGCTAAAAGAATCCTATATGATAAAGCAACCTTTTGGAGGCATCACCATCCCTGACCTCAAATTCTACTATAGAGCTATAGTAATAAAAACAGCTTGGTACTGGTATAAAAACCAACATAGGGACCAATGGAATCGAATTGAAGACCCTGACATTAATCCATACATATATGAACACCTGGTTTTTGACAAAGGAGCCAAAACTATACAATGGAAAAAAGAAAGTATCTTCAACAAATGGTGCTGGCATAACTGGATCTCAATATGTAAAAGATTACAAATAGTTCCATATCTGTCACCATGCACAAAAGTCAAGTCCAAGTGGATCAAAGACCTGAACATAAATCCAGTTACACTAAACTTAATAGAAAAGAAAGTAGGAAGCACTCTTGAAAGCATGGGCACCGGAGACCATTTCCTAAATATAACACCAACAGCACAGACCCTGAGCACAACAATTAATAAATGGGACCTCTTGAAACTGAGAAGCTTTTGCAGGGCAAAAGACACAGTCAATAAGACAAAAAGACAGCCAACAGAATGGGAATAAATCTTCACCAACCCCACATCTGACAGAGGATTGATCTCCACAGTATATAAAGAACTCAAGAAACTAGACATCAAAATATTAAACAGTCCAATTATAAAATGGGCCAAAGGGCTAAACAGAGAATTCAAAAAACAAGAATCACAAATGGCTGAAAGACATTTAAAGAAATGCTCAACATCCTTAATCATCTGAGAAATGCAAATCAAAACAACTCTGAGATACCACCTTACACCTGTCTGAATTGCTATGATCAAAAACACCAATGACAGTCAATGTTGGAGAGGCTGTGGAGCAAAGGGAACACTCCTCCACTGTTGGTGGGAATGTAAACTTGTACAACAAATCAGTATGGCGGTTTCTCAGAAAATTAGGAATCGAACTACCTCAAGACCCAGCCATCCCACTCTTGGGCATATACCCAAGGAATGCTGATTCATACCATAAAGATACATGCTCAGCTATGTTCATAGCAGCACTATTTGTAATAGTCAGAACCTTGAAACAACCTAGATGCCTGTCAACAGAAGAATGGATGAAAAAAATGTGGTACATATACACAATGGATTAGTACTCAGCAGAGAAAAACAATGAAAGCATGAAATTTGCAGGCAGATGGATGGAACTAGAAAAAATCATCCTGAGTGAGGTAACCCAAACCCAGAAAGACAATCATGGTATGTACTCACTCATAAGTAGATTCTAGATATAAAATAAAGAACAATCAGACCACAACCCACAGAACCATGGAGGCTATACATAAAACATGGAGGTCCCTAGGACGACTGTGGCTTATAATAAATTCGGTTTTACTCAATTACTGAGCAAGCCTCAATGAAACATCTCACTATTAAGGTAAGAATACATACTCTCTCAAGATGATAATAGAAAAATTAATTAATTAATTAATTTTAAACAATAAAAAATAAATAAAAATAGAAAAATTTGAAATATTAAACAAACAAACAAACATTTTACTAAAGTTAAGAAAAGGGAGAACTAGGGACTTCCCTTGTTTTATATATTTTGAATTTTTTATCGGTGGATTCTGCTGGAATTTATCGGTGGATTCTGCTGGAGGATCCAATGCAGATAAGCACTGGAGGGCTGCTGTTGCAAACCACCCTCTGGAGTGATAGAAGGTTCTTTCTACTAGCATGTGGAGGAGACCCGATCTAGTGTTGGTGTGGCCCCAGAGTTTGGTTTATGTCTTTCCTCAGGACAATGAGGTTCCTTTTTGGATTCCTGAGCACTGAATGGTCCCTGTGGCTGCTGCTGAAGCCCAACATGACAGAGACCTAATGGGTCATCATGAAAAAAATCTACCCTTCTGATGCCAATGGAGATTTAGAGCCCAATATGGCCAGCCTTGGCAAGCATTAATGTAAGCCGAGGAACTGCAGCCATGAGATTGGATTCTCCAGAAGAGCTGCCAGCCAAAGTCATGCTCGGATCAAGAAAAATGGGCTTTGGTGGTTCGTGTTCCTGGATTTGTATACATGCCAGGGGATGTCCACACAATCCAGAACAGAATTTGACATTGCTGCTGCCACTGTTGCTCTTATAACAATGGTGCACACCACTGCTACTGTTTCTGGAATTACCATTTCATAATTGTTTACTACAGCTAGCATAGTGGAGACCCTGGCAACAAAAGTCACTACTACATTTAGTTAATCTTTCATTCTACTGGGCATGATAAATTTAATTCAGTAGTTATATACATCTTGATTGGTTTTGAAAATTATAAATTTATAAACTCAAGTTCCAGTTGCTTTTGGGATACTATCTTACAAGGACTCCAATGTACAGTATGGCTCGATAAGGAAGGGAAGGGCTCAGTTGCCTTTAGCCTACTGGCTATGGGTGAGATAGGACCTCTGTTGGTCTTTTTATTTATTTATTTATTTTATTTTACGATACTATTCAGTTCTACATATCAGCCACAGATTCCCTTGTTCTCCCCCTTCCTGCCCCCCTCCCCTTCCCCCCAGCCCACCCCCCATTCCCACTGCCTCCAGAGCAAAGTCTCCCCAGAGGACTGAGATCGACCTGATAGACTCAGTCCAGGCAGATCCAGTCTCCTCCTCACAGATTGAGCCAAGTGTCCCTGCATAAGTCCCTGATTTCAAACAGCTAACTCATGCAATGAGCCCAGGACCTGGTACCACTGCCTAGATGCCTCCCAAACAGATCAAGCCAATCAACTGTCTCACCTATTCAGAGGACCTGATCCAGTTGGGGGCCCCTCAGCCTTTGGTTCATAGTTCATGTGTTTCTATTCATTTGGCTATTTGTCCCTGTGCTTTATCCAACCTCGGTTTTAACAATTCTCGCTCATATAAACCCTCCTCTTTCTCACTAATTGGACTCCCGGCACTCCACCTGGGGCCTAGCCGTGGATCTCTGCATCCAGATTCCTCAGTCCTTGGATGGGGTTTCTGGCACAACTATTAGGGTGTTTGGCCATCCCATCACCAGAGTAGGTCATTCCCGGCTGTCTCTCGACCATTGCCAGAAGTCTTTTGTGGGATAACTTTGTGGATTTCTGTGGGCCTCTTTAGCACTTTGTTTCTTCCTTTTCTCATGTGGTCTTCATTTACCATGGTCTCCTATTCCTTGTTCTCCCTCTCTGTTCTTGATCCAGCTGGGATCTCCCTCTCTCTTTCCCTCGACCCTCGCCCTTCATTGTTTCCAATCATGTCCAGGTTGTTCAGCCATTTCTCCATCATTGGGCAATCCTCGTGTCTTTCTTGGGGTCCTGTTTTCCAAGTAGCCTCACTGGTGATGTGAGCAGCAGTCCAGTCATCCTTGTTCCACATCTAGTATCTGTTGGTCTTTTCTGTATCGAACACATAGATTGCAAGCCGAGTGCCACTTTGAGACCTTTAGCAGCAATTAACCATGCAGCTCACACACGATTGAGCCATGTGGTGGTAGTCTAATTGTACTGAAATGTGATTTTGATTGTATGTTAATAAATAAAGTTGCCCGGGGGTCAGAGCTATTAGAGCCATAGACAGAGTGGGGCGGTGGTGGCGGCGCACGCCTTTAACCCCATAGATCTCTGTGTGTTCAGGGATACAGCCAGCATTGGAGACATATGCCTTTAAGACCTGGGGGGCTGTACATACACACAGTGACGAGGCAGTCACGTGTTTGGGTTTATAACCAATGAGAAGGCAGAATGACTATGAAATGACTTACACACAGGGAAATAGCTCTCTTTCGGGAAGCTAAGACCACTGCAGGAGGAAGGGTGAGATTTTTAGCTCTGAGCTCTGATCTCTTGGCTTTCTCTTTTACATTGGTTCTGTGTTTCTTATTTAGTAAGATGGTTGGTTACATCTACAGAGCCGGTATGATAATGAGTATTCAGAGACTGGTAATGCCTGGGGGCACTCGCCAACCTAAGACAGAGCACCTGTGTGGCCTGGGCAGGCATCTCCATGACAGGTAAGGTGACCTGCTGACATCCCATGCAACCTAAGCCAGAAGCTCATTTTTTTTAATAAAAATGGGGCCTGCAGGGCCCTAGCCCCTGTTTTGGATAACTGTTGCCTTGCTTCCGGATCTTGACCTTGATATCCTCCCAATGCTAATTCCCTGCCAGGTCCCATGCTCCTGGATGCTTAAGAGAAGTTCATTGTCTGTGTATCCCGAATAATGGGCATTAACAGCTTAGATGCAAGATTGTAAAACATCACTAGCAAACTTCTGCCCTCCGGGTCCTACCATTGTGCTGTAAGCCTGTAATTAAGACCTCCTACCCCCTTCAAGAAATGACATTCGACATTTAAAATTATACACACACACACACACACACACACACACACACACACACACACACACACATATAATTGAATGAATACTGCAAATGTAATCTATGAATACCACAAATATGATTATCATGAGTATAATTTAAATAAATAAATAAATAAATAAATAAATAAATAAATAAATAAATACAAAGATTCTGCAAGAAAAAAAAAGAATAGGGAACAACATTCCTTGAGAAATATTCTTTCAGTATCTCAAACTGAAATATAATAATCATTGGTATTCTCTTGATTGATGCTACATCCTATGATAAAGAAATAAGAAGAAAACACAAATATCTGTATGAGCACATTCTTAACAAAATACAACAGAATAACTCATGTCAACTCTAATCCTCTTTTCTGAAATTGTTCACATGCCTTAGCTAGTATTTGTAATTACCTTCTTCTATGACTGATGGACCAGCCTGACTCCATCTTAATATCAGAAATCATCTTTTTATGGTGTCAAAAGAAGTTTGTTTCTATTTACTGTAAAACTTAAGATTCTGGAACTGAACATGTTCCATGCCCTATACCCAGACCTCTACCCTCAGAAGCTAAGATGTTGTTCTGCCTAGTACCTACATCATCAAAGTTCCTCTGGAACTCCTGAGCCCTGAACACCCTTTCCCCTATTTTGGGAGGATATAAAAACTTCATTCCCCCCTTTTTTCCTGGGTCTTCTCTCAAACCTGGTTTTAGGGACAAACATATCATGTCAGAAATTAAAACTTACATAATATGACTAAATTTTGAATACATGGCCTTTACTCTCATTCAGTGAGAATGAAACTATACATCCTTGGCTGTTTTCATGGAGCTGTGACCTATATGTTCATTCTGGTGGGTCCGTGTCTTTTGTTATCAGCTTTTATTAGGATGTTGCAATCTCCCATTGTCTTTAATTGTGAAACAAGGTGGAATCTAGAGTAGTCCTAAAGGATTTCCTGCCCAACAGCCATAATCTTTCTTACTTCCATTGTAGAGCAGTATCCAATTTCACCTTGTAATCTTGATCAATCACCTCTCCTATTACTGTTATTTCTTTTTTAGGTTGTTGGCTTAAGGACATGAGAAGTCCAAAGAGGCTTGGGAGAAATCTGAGCTTCCAGTTGAATGGAATGTTTGTTGTGGCACCTGTTAGGAGCAGAGCTCCACACTATCACTCTGGAACCAAAATGTCTAGGCCAGCAGAACTTAATGTCATGGGAACAGGCAGTAAATTTTTCCCAGAGGGTCATTAGGGGTGTTAGTGAGTGAAACTATTCCCTTTTCTACCAATGGTGCCTGGACCCATGGATCTTGGCCATGGAGAAACCATATCAAATATGGGATGCTGGTTCAAAGCATGTACTACCTCCTGGAGAATCCTGCCCTAGCCCTCCAGGCTGATGCCACCTCATTGGCTCTATAACTGTGTCTTCAAATGATATTCTATCTTAGTAACATTCCAGCTGCTTCAGGAAATGGTGATCATGGTAAGACCCATGGATTTCAAGCTTGTAGGCCACAGTTGCACCTCTTTGCCTGTGAATGGTCTTATTAAATAAAAAACACAGAGACAAATATAGCAGTGAAAACTTTAGAGAGATGAGGGAAACAGGGAAATCCACCAGCCAAACTTACCCCACCAACTCTGCAGCTTCCAAATATGAGCTACTTCCTGTCTACCCATGCCTATGTGCCTTGATGTTCTGACATCTGGTTTGTTCTCTGTTCAGCTACATCACTTCCTTTTCCTTCCAAGCTCTGTTACATCCTGTCTATCTGTATAGACTTCCAGACCCCCATGGTTAACTAGTGTTGGAATTAAGGTGTGTGCCACCATACCTGGCTCTGTTTCCAATGTGGCCTGGAACTCACAGAGATCCTGCCTGCCAAGTAATAGGATTAAAGACATGTGCTAACATTGCATGAATTCTGTGTGTGACTGGCTTTTTTCGGTGATCTCCAGCCAAGTTTTATTATTAAAGCACAAATAAAATATCACCACATTTCAGCATAAATAAGATATTGCCACATTTTATAACCAGGTCAGTCTTGAGTAGATGTCCATGTTGTTAATCCCATGCTGATTCTCCATCTCAGCTACCAAGGCTATTTTGATCATGGCCCATA
>NW_023504290.1:0-12500 GCF_004664715.2 Peromyscus leucopus
TTGCCTATATGAGATTCGCCCATCAGTGCTTGGCTTCCTGGCAGACTGACCTCATGAACTTCAATATGCACTCTGACACAGCCACCAGCAGAAAAGTATCAGGTCAGGACCCCCAAGACCAAGTTCTCAGCACAAAGGCAGTTTATTTGCCCCAAAGGGATGGAGGGCAAGGAATAAGAAACAAAGACACGGGGTGGCGCACGCTAGCCAGCACTCGGAGCAGAGCCAGCGATCTCTGTGAGTTCGAGGCCAGCCTGGGCTACCAAGTGAGTTCCAGGAAAGGCGCAAAGCTACACAGAGAAACCCTGTCTCGAAAAACCAAAAAAAAAAAAAAAAAGAAAGAAAGAAACAAAGACAGGAAATAGAGGATTAGGGAGAAGGGGTAGAGATATTTGTCCCAGAGGACAAAGGACTGCCTCTGGATAGAGTAGACAGACATGGCCCATAGAATAATGGCAGTTTATAAAGTTAAAGGGGTGTGTACCCTGTGTTAGGATGAGGTGTTTCATTTTAATTAGGCATATTAATTAGGTGATCCAAAGCGGACTTTTGATTGCTGGATTCCAATACTTTGATAGCTGGACCTTGGTAGTCAGCCTCAGGATGAGGAGGAAGGGCCAAATAAAGGAATAGAACTAGGGAGTTAGCTTTAGGAATGTAATGTAGAGGGAGTGGGGGGAAAGGAAAAGGCCTGCCAGAGCCGTTTGCCACACACTAGCCGGCCAGAGTCCCTTCAGGTGGCTCACTTGGTAGCAGAAATCCTTTATTAGCACAGCACATTTGGGCATGTTATGAGGACGATGGGTAAGCATGGCTAAAGCAGGATCTATAGTTGAGAGATTGATCATACAGCTGGAATGGGTGACTGCAGACTCAAGCGGAGGTCTGATGGCCTTGCATGTCTTTTTTTTTTTTAAAGAAATATTAATTTTTAACATGTCCAGCTCTGATTCTTTTAAGCAGGCATAATCTGGAGTTATAACTGGGAGATTTTAGATGGAGGGTTTTATTTTATTTCAGTGTGTGTGTGTGTGTGTGTGTGTGTGTGTGTGTGTGTGTGTGCGTGTGCAGATAAAGGCAGACAACCTAAAAAGCTTAATAAGCATTTTTTTCTTCTAACATCATTAAGTTGCAAAATAATATAAGTACCTGTCACCTAGAGGCCATTCAACAGAACACTATAAAAAACTAGACATCTACAGGAACTCAGAAAATGTTTGCATCAGGTTGCTTTTGTTTCTCTACAGATTTGTAATCATATTGAATGAGCTTACCAATCTTAAGATACAGAAAGTTTATATTTTAGCAAAATTTTAGAGAGTTAAATAAAACCAAGAACAAAAGCAAGAGGTAAGCAACAGCGATTGTTACTGGAAGTCATCTACCTTTTTTAGCTGTTTCAAAGAAAACAGCATCTCTCCCTGGGCTGTTCTGTTCTGTTTTTCTCTTCTCTGTCAGAGTCAGGACCCACCTGACTAAACAGATGTTGGTCAAACTTTTAAACAAGCATGCTTGGGTTAGAAGAAGGGAGGCCAAAACCCAACTCCAGAGCCAGCTTTTCAACAAAGTGAAACAGCATAAAACAACACATCAATACTATCCATACTCAAATGACACGTGAATCCTTGCACAACTGGATCCAGTAACCAGAAGTTGGACCAGAGGAAGCAGAGAACAAAGAAAGCTCAGAGATAAGAGATTTTGTGGGACTTAAAGAGCAGGCTCCAGTGAGCCACGGGGAGGGTCAGAGACAGCGAGTTCCAGGAGGGAGCTGGGAGAGAGAGCTAGCTGGGGAGGAAGCAAAGGGCTCTTGGTCCGGCTCTCAGGTCAGCAACAAAATGTACAAGCACAGTCACAGATCCATCAAACAAGGGCAAACAACATAAAAAACAGAGCGTCCACACAGTCAGAGAGGATCAGACAAACCCAGACATGTGGTAGCCACCATCATTCATACACCAGAAACAGAAGGACAGAAGGATATCTCCTCTGTCCCAGAGACCGGGCCTATGATTGTATTTGACCTCCTCTACGCCTCTACAAATGTCCGGACAACGAAACAGAATTGAACAACTCGGTGATCCCTCCGAGTTGCAGATGCCCGTTGGCCTGCAGTTCTTACTTTCATTTTGTTTTCAATTTGCAAATGTGGTGGTGGTAGCAGTCTGAGCTCCCTGGAGCCTCCAAGTCCACTTTGGACTTGCTCCCTCTGGGGACTACTCCCTACTTTTAATTTGTGGTAGCCATGGTCTCAGGCTCCCCAAACTTACAAGTCTCCTGGAGCCTATCCAGATCTCAGGCTCCCCAGGCTTTCCCACCTGCTGGCCCTGAATCTGGGGTAACGCTGTGATCTCCAAATGTTGTGGAGGTTGTGCCCCCTGGGAAAAAACCATAGGCTCGATCCAATTATAATCAAAAGATTACTGATTACTGCTAGCAGAACAACAATCTCTGAGGAAACAAGATTGCCGCATAAAACAGTGAGGGAAGGATTTTTAAAAGGGGAAAACCACAAGCAAGCCAAGGCTATTCTTCTCTGTCAAGGTTAGGTAGGTCAAGGAGACCTCAAAATCATTCTTGAGCTGGGCGGTGGTGGCGCACGCCTTTAATCCCAGCACTTGGGAGGCAGAGGCAGGCGGATCTCTGCGAGTTCGAGGCCAGCCTGGTCTAAAGAGTGAGATCCAGGAAAGGCGCAAAGCAACACAGAGAAACCCTGTCTCGAAAAACAAAACAAAACAAACAAAAAATCATTCTTGAATGTCTGAACAAGCAGGTTAGAGGAGCCAAAAAGCAGTTAGTCATATCATAACAAGTAGACGGTGACGGCTGTAGACATTCATGGCTGTACATTTTGGGGGGATGGTCACTGGAGTCAGGGTTACTGGAAACTTATCTTCCAGGGGCTGGACACAGAGACAGACATCGAGGGAGTACCAAGACGGATGCCTAGCATAAAACAGAGTTTCTCCCATCGTCAAACAAGATTGTCCTAACAAGCTGTCTTAGCATTCTGCATTGAGGCCTGATGAGAGCCCTCGTGCAGTGTGGTTGGAAAAGTAGCATTCGAGTGTGGCACTCAGCACGGGCATCCTCCCCAAGCTCCTTTCAACACATGCCATAGGGCACCGGGTTCACAGCTGCTGGCACGGGGCTTCGGAGCTCTTCTTTCGAGACTTCGTAGGGTAGGCCATTGCGTCAGTCACGAACCACGCGACCGTGGCGTAAAGCAGGACCCCTTCATTGGAGAAGGACCATCATTCCCAAACACCTCTCTGTAAATGAAAGTGCGTGCCGCGTTAGGGCTTTATGGTTGCAAGGGTTCCACAGTGGTCCACACCAGGTTCTTCCATCAGTGCTGTGGACCCACCGCTGCCCAAGGAGTGAAGGAGCTCACAGAGAGCTGGTTCCTGGGACGTTCGGTGACAGCCGGGTGTGAAAACTCTCAGGTGGCGACTCAAGAGAGCCCCTGACTGAGAGGGGCTGTTAAGGGTAAGGAGCTCCTGAGAAGAGTGATTAGCCCCATAGACAGACAGACAGACAACAGCATGGCTGGCATGCTGACAAGAGGAACTCAAGGCCTACTTGGCGGAAAGGGTGGTCTGATACACCTTTCTGAGGATGGGGCGGGTTTCACGGCACATGAATGACACTCACAGTGTCTCAGGAGGGCACCTGTCAGTGTCTGAGAAGAGGAGACTGGAGGTGCTGTGGACTAGCAGTTTTGGCTGGGTTCTATCATTACATGCTTCAAACTGCTCTCTGTTGCTTTCTTGCCATAGTGACCACTATGCTCATTACATGGGCTGATTACATGGACGTGACTGAGAATCGAGGTGTGTGTCTGTTCCCAGGGAGAGCTGAGCAAATATCTAGTCACCCCAGATAGGGCACCAAGCGCTCCCAGAGAAGTGATTCCACCCAAGTCTAGTTTACTAAACCAATGGGTATCTTGGGGTTACAGGATCATAGGCTATTGGGGATGATGGGTGTCCAGCCCTTCAATAGCCCCCTCCCAAGGTTCAGGAAGAATCCACAACCAGATGATAATTAATCTTTAATGATAAGAAATGAATCTTTATACACAAAACTCCTTAGTCCATACACTTGATTCTTCTGAGTCAGTTCTCTCTCAACACAGCTTCTGTTCTGCTCTCATGCCTAGTTCCTTTCTTGCCTGATTCTCTCTACATTTATCTACTGTCCCTCTAAGTTCTATCTTAATTCTCTCGTCTTAGTTCTGCCCCATCTAGGATCTCTTCCATCTAGTTCTTTCCCATATGAACTCTCTTCCATCTCATCTCTCTCATCTTGTTCTTCCTCATCTTGTTCTTCCCCATCTGGCTCTTCCTCATCTTCCATCTTGTTCCTCTAGTCCTCTCCTTTAGTCTTCCATCTAATTCTTCCCATCTAGTCCATTCTGCTCCAGTTCATACCAACTAGTTCTTCCATTCTCTTTTTTCCTCTCTTCCTCCTCCTCTCCATCTCCTTATTCTCTCAGTTCTCCCCAAGGCTTTAAGGAATCCAGTTATAACCCAAGCAATAGCTATCCTCTGCCAGAGAAAGGTACCAGGCTTGAATTCTTATGGGGTCATAAAGGTAGGTAAGAATTTTCCTCAGGCAGTGACTGTCAGGCTTTCTTTTACACCCCCAAATGCCAGTGCTGAAAGAGGAGGTCAACTGAGTGCTAATGACCGGTTAGAATATCACAGAGGGGATCTATGTGCTCAGTCTACATTCCTAGAAGTGGTTAGGTAAGAAGTTAGGGGTCTATTAGTAAGGTTGTACAAGAAAGGAAGGTCTCACCCTAAATTGCACAAGAAATAAAGCTATCTGTCTGACCTAGAGACAGGTGTTGGTTCAGTTTGGCCTCGGGTGCTTGATAGGCATTTTAGATAAATACACTGTTGGCAGTTCTTGGAAGCACATATAGCATTACAGGAAAATCATTGGGGCCTGGAGAAATGGCTCTGAGCTTAAGAGGACTGGTTGCTGTATGTGAGGACCTCGGGTCCATGTCCCAACACTAGCCTAGTAGCTAACTACTGTCTGTAACTCCAGTTCCAGAGCATCTGGCACCCTCTTCTGACCTCCTTGGGTAGCAGGCACATGTGTGATGCACATACATAAACATGCACACAAAATGCTCATACAAATAAAATAAATAATTAATTTTTTAAAAAAAGAAAAGAAAGGCATTGTAGGAACCAGCTAATATATATACAACAGCTAAATATCACCAAGACTTCTTAAGCCTTGGCTTGACCTTCAGAAAAGTCCTTGACTTTTTGAAATAGTACCTTTTGTGATAGTAGCTGGATTCCATCACATTTTCCTGTGGTTTGCAGCAATAGGTGAAGGGCTACTTTCAGAAGCAGAGTGTCAGAGACCACATCGCTGCAAAGCCATCCAGTGTGGGTCAGAGGTCATGAAAACTGTATCCCTGGAGTTGCCTGGCAGCTCCCCTGATCAGAGACCCCTCTTCCCCAGAATTGCTATTACTTATATAACGTTGTGGAGAGGGGCCCTGTGGATGTTGTTTACTTCTTGAGCCTGTGAGCATCCCAGGAGGGGACATGTCAGTTCTGCAGAAGTAACCACTCCTCACCCAGTAACTGTCCTCAGAGCAGAACCTCCTTCCCAAGCTCTCAGTGAAAGCAAGTCTATCCCTCAGCAGCCTTCTGGCTCCCACACAATCACAGCTCTTTCATAGTGTCTCTCTGTAGCTCATTCTGCTCTGTTTGGAGCAATATACTGAAAGCAGCTGCGTGTTCATGCTCAAGTGTAGCAGACTCTTCCGGGGAGATAATGTCAGAGGGTAGCCCCAAATATTTACACGTGAGACTAGCTGAGCCTCCTGCATAAGTTTACTTCTGTGTGTCAGTTCCTCCTTGATAAATAAAGAGAGAAGACCCTGGGATATGATGTGGGAGGGAAGGCTGTGGGGGGCCTTGGCCTGATGTGGGAGTGAAGGCTGCTGTGGGGAGACCTTCCTGGTTGTGGAAACAGGTTTAACACATTTGATGTCACAAGTGAAATTTGAAAAAGAGAATGTGTGTGTGTGTGTGGTGTGGTGTGTGTGTGTGTGTGTGTGTGTGTGCACCAGGGTGCTTGCCTGTATGAGTGTGTAGGAGGTTAGGGATCAATGTCATGGGTCTTCCTCTATTACCCTCCACCTTATTTTCAGAGACAAGTTCTCTCACAGAACCTGGATGTTGCCATTTTGGCTAGACCAGCTGACCAGCAGGCTCCTGGGATCCACCTATCTCAACCTACCTCCTTACAGGCATGCACTACCACACCTGTTCTTCTACATAGATGATAGATATTCAAAGTCAGGTCCTCCTGCTGGGACAGTGGCATTTGGCCTATCGAGGCATCTCTCCAGCCCTGACACTTTATTCTTAAAAAGCCACTCAATGGGACTGGAAAGAGATCTCAGAGATCGAGAGTGTATACCGATTTTGCCGAGGACCCAAGTTCGGTTCCCAGCACGGATATCAGGATCACAACTACCTCTCAACTCTAGCTGAAGGGAATCCAATGCTTTTGGCCTCCCTGGGTATCCCTACTTATACAACCCGCCCCCCCAAACACAAACATAATTATATATTTTTTAAAAATCCATAATTGTGGCCAGTGGTGGCACACTCCTTCAATCCACCGCTTGGGAGGCAGAGACAGGAGCATTTCTGTGAGTTCAAGACCAGCCTGGTCTACAGAGTGAGTTCCAGGACACCAGGGTACAAGAGAAATCCTCTCTTGGAAAACCAAAAAATAAAGGGGGTGGGGCTGGAGAGATGGCTCAGTGGTTAAGAGCACCGACCTCAGGTTCAGTTCACAGCAGTCACATGACAGTCACAACTGTCTCTAACTCCAAAACCTGACAACCTCACAGACATACATGCAGACAAAATGCCAATGGACATACAATTAAATTAATTTTTTTTTTTGAAAAGAAAAACCTGGGTCTGGAGAGATGGCTGAGAGGTTAAGAGCACTGGCTGCTCTTCCAGAAGTCCCGAGTTCAATTCCCAGCAACCACATGGTGAGCTCACAACCACCTGTAATGTGATCTGGTGCCCTCTTCAGGCATGCAGGCATACATGCAGGCCAGAACACTATACATAATAAAATAATAAATAAATAAATCTTTAAAAAAAAAAAAAAAAATAAATTTATTATTAAAAACATTTGGGGAGTGGGCAGGCAGTGGTGGCTCACACTTTTAATCCCAGTACTCAGGAGGCAGAGGCAGGTGGATTTCTGTGAGTAGGAGGCCAGCCTGGTCTACAGAGCGAGTTCCAGGACAGCCAGGGCTGTGAAACAGAGAAACTCTGTCTCAGTCACCCTACGAAAGATACATTTGGGACACTCGGGAGGAGCATGTGGAGGAAGGAGGGAGTGGGAGTCATAGAGATATAGTCCTCGTGGGAAGTTATCAAAAATAAAAGAACAAAAACCAACACATATTTATATTGTATACTCTTATTAGTTATTTATGATAGGGATTAACAGTATGTCTGTTACACGCAATACATCATAAATGTGTGTGATGAGTTTATAATGTGTACATATATTTCTGTATCTGTACACAAATAGGTCTGTATATACAACTAGCAAAAAGAAAATCTACATTTATTTTTTAAGACATAGAATTTATACCCTGCTTTTGCAGCGGGCTAAGAGTGAAATCACAGTCTTCATGTCAGTTTCCTCAGTGCTGGGGCCAGGTTAGATTCCCTGTGACAAACACACACAACCTCAGCAGTAGCACCCACACGACTTTCAAAGAGCAAGCCCCCTCACTTTAACAGTGAACACACTGCAGTGAAATCCACGCTATAAACTCACCGTCAAAAATTATTTCTGAGCATCATGAGGATGAGAAACAAAACTTCTGCGACTTCTTTGCAGACCTTTCCTGGGAGTCTATCGATTTACACTACCAGATTGGAGCAGGTGGAAGGTGAGGCTAGCCAGAGCTTTATTCCCCTCAACCCCAATCCCACCACCACTGACACTCTTAGTCCATCCCATCCTTACCCAGCATGTAAAGTAGATCTACCTTTTACATTTACATGAGCCTTTTTCACAAAGTTCTTGTGCCAGCAAGATGATACAGTTGATGCATTTTTCTCAACAAATACAATTGGCATTGTCTTCCTGTCTCAAAACAGGTTTTGTTTCTTTCTTTCTGGGTATCAAAACCATAGCCTCCTGTGTGATCGTCAAGGACTGGACTACTGAGCCACACCCAATCTTCTTCACACTACTAATCAATAAAACTCCAATACACCCCTCTGCTATCACAGTACCTGTATGGTTAATATTGAATGTCAATTTGGCAGGATCTTGAATGCAAACAGACCTTTGGGCATACTTATGAGGGAGTTTCTCGACTTGGTTCAATACGGTTGGAAGACCAACTCTGAACGTGGATGGTATCATTCTGTGGGCTGGGGTCTTGGGCTGAAAGAAAGGAGAGCGTGTGCCAAGGAACAGTATTCATCTTTCTCTCTCTGCTTCCTGACTGTGGACACAATGTGACCAGCTGGCCTGTGCTCCTGTGGTGATGACTTTCAGGGACAATGGGCTGTACTGTCAAACTACGAGGCAAACATAAACCCTTCCTGGAACAAGTGACATGAAAGTACACGTGCTGGGATGTGACACTGTAATGGTGGGAAGTGGGGAGTATTTAGTGTCCTGAAAGAAGTGGAGGGCACAGGGCTGAGACAGTTAAAGGTTGGCCTGACAGAAAGAGAGGTGACTGAATGCCGGGCAACATCTGTCTTAGATAAACACACACACACACACACACACACACACACACACACACACACACACACACACACACACACACACACAACTGAGGAAAATGGGAAAGCTCCATGTGGAGAGAGGATGGTCCGAGTGTCTGGCCTGTAGAGTTAGGGGAGGCTGAAGAAGGTCAGATCCAATAGGGGACTGTGAATGCACAGAGTGGGAGGGGCCATGACTAGACATGACGACATTGATGCCATTGGGGGCAGTGTTGGGTACTTAGAATTCTACCTTCAGCACTTGGTGAATCCCATTTCCAGTGGTCCAGAGTTAATTCCCCTCTCTTTACACATGGGAGGAGAGGTCAGAGACCAGGCCTCTACCAGCCATGCTTTCAGACCTTGGACAACAGCAAGCTCTTCCTCATTCCCCCAGGAATGCACTGCTTCCCCAGACAGGAAAGAAGAAGAGAGGGCAAAGAGAGATGGGAAACCAAGAGGCCTCTTAGAGAAACAATATCTATCATAGGTGCAAAGATAACCGTGTGTCAAACGTGAGATTCTGTACAGCCAAAATAAGGAAATTTCTCCTATATTGGGATCCCATATAGTTCAGTTAATAAAATTAAACAAAAGGTACAAAGTAAAATCCATTATGGTGTTTCCTGAGGGGGGACACCCATCAAGAAAGGTGGACCATTAACCTCAAGGAACTTGGAATCCACATCTCAGGTAAGCTCAACTTCGGGTAGACGTAGAGTACAGAGCTGGTTAGGGGACCTCAGTTGTCTAGCCCTCCTGAGGAAGGATAATGGACTGTTTCAGGATTTCCCTCAGAATATTCTTGGTTTGCTGAGCAACTTCATCAAGCACATGTTTCTGACTCATGTGTCTATGACGGCGAGACTCAAAACAGCAACGGATGTTGTCGTTAAACCTTGTATAGAAACGTTTGATTCCGGAACAAGAAAGCTGAGACAGAGTCCGGCCAGCTTGTTGGTCTCTCTGTGTAACCTGGGATTGCTTGGCAATCCTGGAATAAACATCAGGCTGGTTCATAATCGGAGCCACCTGGTGGAGAGATCTGTCATCCACACCAAATCTTTCTTGGAATACTTTCTGACACTCTCCCAGATTATCTGGATTTGAGATTCCAATAGATTTTAGATTATCCTCATCTATGCTCTTATTAATGGATTCCACTATCTCATTAATAGTCTTCTCGCAGATTTGGAAAACGGTTCCTAAGGGACCATCATATCTCATGCTGGGGATGTCTTTTTTCAGTGTGTCTCTGAGCTTCGGGAAGTCATGTGATGAAGGCTTAAAGTTAGATACCAGGAATATGGGGGGCACCTTCACCCCCTCCTTCTGGAGGTTCTCCTGAATACTCTCCTGGATACTCCGCAGTAGCTGGGGTTCTGAGTGGGCACTTGTACCGAGGTCCCTGTCCAGCTTTGTCCAGACGACATAGAACCTCTTTCTCATCCTCTGCATGGCTTTGGCCAGCTTCACATGGTTTGAACTGAACTGCTCAGATGCGATGATGATGATAAGGTCATATTTCTCAAAGTCCATCTCCTCCAGGTAGTTCTCCATGCTCTGGGCTGTGACCCCTGTGCCAGGCAGGTCCCAAAGGTCCACATTGGGAAAGCTGGAGGAGGAGTAACAGGCTGGTTTCTGGGTGGTCCTCACCACCCCAGTGGGAGCTGAATCCTCCTCCTCATGTCCAATGAGCCTAAGGGCATTGATGAAGGATGACATGCCATTGCCAGAGTCCCCAGTCACGGCAATTTTCACTGTGTTTCTGGATACTTCCTGACTGATATCTTTGACTATGGAGGCCACTTCTCCCAACTTTCCTTCATTAACAGCAGTCTCAATATTCTTGACAACTTCTACAGATAAAATACTGCTGTTTTTGTGAATGGGTATAGCATTGGAGAAGCATGTATATTCTTTATCCTCGACAGACCCAACAACCTCTTCCATGTTGGTGAGCAATGGGGCAACCTGTGGATACATTAGGAAGGGAGTTAGGAGGGCTGAACACAGGCACCCACAGGAAACACTCTTCCTTGTCCAGGCTTTCAGATCCACAGCCAATCAGCATCAAGACCTGCTGATTACAGACAGAACTAGCCGAGCCCTCCTGTGCATGGCACACTCTTGGAGTGCAAGGATAGTTCTGTAGCTGTTCCTGCAACACCGAACCCCAAATCTAAGCACTGCAGTGTCAGGCAGTTCTCTTACTGGGTACAAATGTCCACACTCACCCCTTCCTGGCTGCCAGGACTACCGAGGAAGAGCAAGCAGAGCATGGAACAGTCTGTGCCAGCCTCCTGTCTGGAGGACCCACAGGTCTTCCCTTCACTCATTCTTGTGCATCAGAGGCTGGTCAACCCTGTTGCACTCTGAGAAGTGCTTTCCTCTCCCCTGTGGCTTCAGTAGTAGAAGCGGAATGAACACACTGCTACATGTCAGGTTCAACAGCAGAAGCCTCCTGGTTTCCAAATAATCTCTTCTGATTCTGGAGAGACCGCTCAGTGGTTAAGAGCACTGGCTGCTCTTGCAGAGGACCTGGGCTTGGTTCCTACAGTCACAAGGTGGCTTATAACCACCTGTGACTACAGTTCCAGGGATTCCAAAACTCTTCTCTGGACTCCAAGAATACCCTTCTGTACATGTGCATATACAGAGACTCAGGCACACATACACATAAAACTAAATCTTTAAAAAATAATAATTCCATCAATTTTAAGAAAGCATGTAGGTTGTCTATGATCACTGCAGCTATTCTTATTAACATACAGACTGAAATTCTTCTGTGAACAGGTTTCTTTTTTAATATTTTTATTAGCATATATACTTTTTGTTTGTTTTTGTTTTTGACAGGATTTCTCTGTGTAGCCCTGGCTGACCTGGAACTCGCACTGTAGACCAGGCAGGCCTTGCACTCAGATCTGCCTGCCTCTGCCTCCTCAATGCTGTGATTAAAGCATGCACCACCACACTCAGCGTTTTTCCTATACATTAATGATATAATACTGGGTTTTATTATGACATTTGCACACATGAACATCATGTGTTTTTATTGTATTCACGCCCAGCCGGTAACTTTTCAAGTCCTCCCCCTGTTCCCAGTGATGTCTGTCCTCTTCCCAGCCTGTCCCCCTTCTACATTCATGGTTGTTTTTCGGTTTGGTGGGTTTTTTTTTTTTTTTCCGCTTTTTGGCTCAGTGAGTCTCATTTGAGTGTTTACAAAAGCAGGAGTGAGAATTGGCTTACAGCCACATGTGCATATTATCAGTGGCTTGGGTCTGAAGAAAATGTCCCTCCTTCCTTAATCAAATATTTACTGTGTGTAAATCCTCAGGGAGGGTGGGGACTCACCATACCCTCCCCTTATCATAACAGGATGTCAACAGACCCCGTCCTGTGGTGATCCTGTACAAGTAACCAGAGCTGCAATGGATTCAAAAGTGCCACTGCTAAGCTTGTCCTGAAGTCAACATTTTACACACACACACACACACACACACACACACACACACACACACACACACAGGAGCATGCTCTCTACAGTTTTTACATACTTCCCATGTCCTCTTCTAAGCTGTTCTTTGAGCCATGGGGGCACTGATACAGAGATACCGATGACCCTCTTAGGGTGGAGCATTCAATCACGTTTCTGTTCTTGACTAAATCCTTGCCACGGCACCAAAAGTATTTTGTGGG
>NW_023504291.1:0-50000 GCF_004664715.2 Peromyscus leucopus
TGCCTTACAAATTGTAGGCAAGTGCTATAACCCTGACCACGCCCCTGGGCCCTCACTGGGGGTTTGTGGGCGGGGCTCTACCCTGACCACGCCCCCAGGCCCTCACTGGGGATTCTAGGCGGGGCTCTACCCTGATCACGCCCCCAGCCCCTACTGGGGGATTCTAGGCAGGGCTCCACCCTGACCACGCCCCTAGCCCCTCACTAGGGGATTCCAGGTGGGGCTCCACCCTGACCACGCCCCCAGCCCCTCACTGGGGGATTCCAGGTGGGGCTCCACCCCTGAGCCATGACCCCAGCCTTATTTGTACCTTTTATTTTTTTTATTTTATTTATTTAATTACTTATTTTAATTAATTAATTAATAATTTTGGTTTTTCAAGACAAGGTTTCTCTGTGTAGCCTTTCCTGGAACTCTGTAGGCCAGGCATGCCAGGCAATGGTGGCGCATGCCTTTAATCCCAGCACTCGGGAGACAGAGCCAGGCGGATCTCTGTGTACCTTTTATTTTAAGACAGGGATTCAGTAAGTTTTACCAGTTTGAGCCTTGAACTCACTCTGTAATCCAGGCTGACACTGAACTTGCAATCCTCCTGCCTCTGCCTCCCAAGTACCTTGGATCACAGGCCTTTTGTCCTCAGACCAGGCCATGTCGTCTTCTGATTTGGAGGCCCTTCCCAGTAGACAACCATAAGCATGGGAGCTACCTTGACGGGTGGTAGCCAGATGCTGAGATCTGGTGACCAGTGGCTCAGGGAGATTCTCCAGCCCTTTAGGGAGGGCATCCACACACATTACATACCTGACCACAGACTTCACCCTCCCCTTTTCCTATCCCTCCCTCACCCAAGGGTCCAAGTCCGAAAATATGGGGAGCAGAGGAAGTTGTTCATCTCCCCTGGCCTCCTCCCTGATGCCCCGGCCCCATCAAGCATCCCGAAGCCAGAGCCGGCAGGTACCCCTAAGGAGAACAGTGGTAAGTCCGGGAGGCTGGGCAGAGCTGCCCTGGACATACCCCAATTTTCTACCCATCTGTCTTTGAACAGTCACTCACCCATCTCCTACAGAGACCTCTGCCGTCAAGGAGGATCAGGCAAAGCCCGGAGCACCCCCAGTCTCAGGAGAGAAAACTATCCCGGGGGTACACGGACACTCGACAGAGGGCCAGCCACAGAGGCAGCTGCCCACGCGGGACCCCGGCAGGAAGGAGGAGGACCTGGTGTTGGGGCTGGGCCACCTCAACGACTCATATAACTTCAGTGTGAGTGCCTGCTTTGCCCAGATGTCCCCGCCTCCCCCGAACCCTGACGCAAGGGGGAACCCTACTGAGACCCCCCACCTCTTGTGACTAGTTCCACGTGGTGATCGGCTCCAGGGCAGAGGAAGGCCAATACAGCCTCAACTTCCACAACTGCCACAACTCCATTCCCGGCCATGAGCAGCCGTTCGACCTCACTGTGAGTGTCCAGGGACAGGCACACCCATCCCGCTGAACGGCTCTGTCTTCGTCCTGTGGTTGTCTTTGTCTTTTTATCACACTTTATTTATTGGGGGGAGGAGATCCGCCTGCCTCTGCCTCCCGAGTGCTGGGATTAAAGGCGTGGGCCGCCACCACCCGGCGCTCACCTTGTTTTTTGAGACAGGGTCTCTGACTGACTTGGAGCTCAGTTTCAGGCAGGCTGGCTGGCTAGCAATCCACAGGGACCCACCTGTCTCCACTTCCATGCTGGGCCTTCAGGCAAAGGCTGCCATCCCAGGCTTTCTTGATGTGGGTTCTGGGGATCTGAACTCGGCTCTTCATGACAGCGCTGCCTCCCCAGCCGAGTCCTGAGCATCCTGTAGACTCGTTTTACATTTATTTTTAATGTGAGTGTGTGAAGTGTGTGTGCAGCACATGCGGAGGTCAAAGGGCAAGTTACGGGCATCAGTTCTCTCCTCGCGTGTGTTCCGAGGATGGCCACCTGAAGCCGTCCTTGGCCTCCATCGTATAAACAGAATCACACGGTATGCCCTAAGTCAGTGGTGCCCAACCTGAGGGTCTCGACCCCTTTGGGGGCTGCACACCAGGTGACCTGTGTATCAGATATTTGCATTACAGTTCATAACCATAGCAAATCTACAGTGATGAAGTCACCGCGAGATAGTTCTGTGTGGGAGGGGGGGTCACCACAGCAGTACAGCTCAGAGCCGTATCAAAGGGTCACAGCATCAGGAAGGCTGAGAACCGCTGGCCAAAATGATCTGGTCACAATGTGGGGATGTTGTATTGGATGCTATGAGTCGCTTTTCTCCTGGGTAGCCCCTAACCAGCACCACGTAACTCCTCTGTATCCCATCCCTGGTTTTCTGGAAATGTGGCGGGCCCTATGCACTTTGTGCAAAGACTGGGTCGTCCCTGGGTGTTGGTTCTGCTGTGGTCCTGGTGCCAGTCCTCTGTGGCTTATATGGCTGTGTACCCATTTGAGAGACAGGACCAACTGAGGCTCTAGCTAGGAAGAAGAGCTAGAGACTGGAACTCTCTGAAACCCAGAGCTAGAGCTATGGGAGCAAGGCCAGCTGCCTCCCCCCTTTACAGGTGATGATCCGAGAGAAGAATCCAGAAGGCTTCCTGTCAGCAGCAGAAATCCCCCTCTTCAAGCTCTACCTGACCATGTCTGCCTGCTTCCTGGCTGCAGGCATCTTCTGGGTGTCCATCCTCTGCAAGAATACGTAAATCCCCTCCCCACACTCCCAGCCCTCCCCTCGCCCCCTCCCCACCTCTCCTCTGAGGGCCTCACATCCTGATCTCAAAGGTGCTCTCTCCACCCTCTTCTCCCTCTGGCAGCTACAGCGTCTTTAAGATCCACTGGCTCATGGCAGCCCTGGCGTTCACCAAGAGTGTCTCCCTGCTTTTCCACAGCGTGAGCACCCAGGGCCCGGTGGCCACACAAGGGTGGGATGGTGAGACGGGACATCTGTCCACCTGTGCGCCTTGTCCATCTCATCTCTCTTCACACTCAGCCCGGCTCCCACCACCTACCCTCCAGGACCATGCCTTGGTCCAGTGCTGACTGCCATATTGTCTAACCATCCCCCCACTCAGCTGTGACACCCCCCCCCGTCATTGTGGAGGGGGTGCGTGGTGACTGTTTTCATTTCCCTCCCCAATCACCCGCTCATCCGTCCCAATTCTCTGTTCCTAAACTGTCCCCGGCCATCCGTCCTTCTCTCTGACTGCCCGTCCGTCCATCTGCCTCTCCAGATCAACTACTACTTCATCAACAGCCAAGGCCACCCCATCGAAGGCCTCGCCGTCATGCACTATATCACACACCTGTGAGTCCCCGGCACACAGGTGGGGGAGGCGGCCGGAGGGGCTGGGCCCCCCACCGAGTCGTCAGACCACCCCCACCCTGCCCCCCCAGGTTGAAAGGTGCCCTTCTCTTCATCACCATCGCCCTGATCGGCTCGGGCTGGGCCTTTGTGAAGTACATGCTGTCAGACAAGGAGAAGAAGATTTTTGGAATTGTGATCCCCCTGCAGGTGTGTGTGTGTGTGGGGGGGTTCCATGGGGGTCTAGGAAGGTGCAGGGAGGGGGGCTCAAGAGACAGCGGAGACATAGGGAGATTCAGAGAGGAGAGCTGGGGTGGGGTACAGGGAGGGATGCTGGGATGAGACACAGGGAGACTAGGGTGGGGTGGGGGTAGAGAAAGGATGCTGGGGTTGGGTAGGAGATAGAGGGGCGAGGCTGGGATGAGACACAGCGTGAGATACGGGGTGGGATACAGGAAGGGACGTCCAGCTGGGGATGGAGGGGTGCTCGGTGAGGTACAGAGGGGAAAGTCCATGGTGGTAGGGGATTTGGAAGTGGTTCATTTTCAGTGGACAGGGATAAAAGGATGGGAATAAAATCAGGTGGCAACCTCCCATCCCCACAGGTCCTGGCTAACGTGGCATACATTGTCATCGAGTCCCGCGAGGAGGGTGCCAGCGACTATGGGCTCTGGAAGGAGATCTTGTTCCTGGTGGATCTCATCTGCTGTGGTGCCATCCTCTTCCCAGTCGTGTGGTGAGAACCCGGCCCTGCCCCTCGGCCCCTCCGAGGCCCTGCACCCCCCCTTGGCTGAGCCCTGCCCCTCGGCCCCTCCGAGGTCCTGCACCTCCCCCCCACCCCCGGCTGAGCCCTGCTCCCAGCCCCTCTGAGGCCCTGCCCCCCCCCCCTGAGCCCTGCTCCCAGCCCCTCCGAGGCCCTGCACCCCCCCCCCCGCTGAGCCCTGCCCCTCAGCCCCTCCGAGGCCCTGCACACCACCCCCCCCCCCCCCCCCCCCCCCGGCTGAGCCCTACCCCACAGAAGACTCCTGTGCACTGGGTTGGGGTCATGATCATTTCCCACATCCCTCCACCTGCTGCAGGTCCATCCGGCATCTGCAGGACGCATCTGGCACTGATGGGAAAGGTGAGGGAGGACCCCTCCTCTGGTTTCTTCCTGCCCTGCTTTCTCTCTGACACCAGGTGCCAGGGCCCTGTGTCTGCCCGGCTCTGGTTTTGTCTCCCTCGTCTGTCCCCTCTGTCACCTCTCCCCCTTACCAATTGCTCTTGCTGCGGTTCATCCTGCTGCCCTGGGACTGCCCCCCAGGCCCTGTCCCCTTCTCTGTTGCCCTCCCCTCCTGCCACTTTCAGTGACCCCACCCCACCCCACCCCCATTCTGTGCCCACCCACAGTGGCGGTGAACCTGGCCAAGCTGAAGTTGTTCCGGCATTACTACGTCATG
Organism: Peromyscus leucopus; assembly: GCF_004664715.2. Taxonomy (NCBI): domain Eukaryota; kingdom Metazoa; phylum Chordata; class Mammalia; order Rodentia; family Cricetidae; genus Peromyscus; species Peromyscus leucopus. The sequence continues at coordinate 4,751 of NW_023504291.1, forward strand.
GTAGGAGTCCTGCCCTCCCCCAGGCCCGAGTCCCTCCCCGCTGCCCTCTGTCCCTGACCCCCGAGCCTCACTCATCCTCTGTCCCTATGCCCCGTGCGCCCCCAGGTCATCTGCTACATCTACTTCACGCGCATCATCGCCATCCTGCTGCGTGTGGCCGTGCCCTTCCAGTGGCAGTGGTTGTACCAGGTGAGTGGAGCCCAGCAGGGTCCCTAGGAGGGGTTGGGTCAGGAGTGTGAGTGGCCAGGGAGCGCCCTCTGAGCCCACGCTCCGGCCCCCAGCTCTTGGTGGAGAGTTCCACGCTGGCCTTCTTCGTGCTCACCGGCTACAAGTTCCAGCCAGCTGGGGACAACCCTTACCTGCAGCTCCCGCAGGAGGATGAGGAAGATGTGCAGATGGAGCAAGTGTGAGCAAACTGGGGGGTCGGGGCGGGGTTGGGGCCAGACCAAAGTTAGGGGCTATGCTGGGGCAACAGGGCAGGATGGGATAAGGCCTTAGGCTGCTTCTGAGGGTGTGCCTAGGTGGGATTGTGGGTGTGGGGGGCCAAAAAAGGACTAAAGGTGGGGTGGGCGTAGCCTCGGAGTGGGCAGAACTGGCTCTGGGGTGGGCTGAGGAGGAGGAGGGACAGGATCCAGGTGGTCCACTGGGATCAGATTGGTGTGAGCAGCTTGGAGGGCTGGCAGGGGCGGGATTAGAACAAGGAAAGGATGGGCTGTGACACCCGGGGCTGGGGGCCCCAGGCAAGCTGGGCCAGGACCAGGCCACTCTGGAGTGGTGGGAGTCAGGCTGCCTTGACAGCAGGGTTGAGGCTGCCATATTGACTGCTGGACTGGGTCTGGGGACGGAGGGGTGGATGGGAGCGGGCCGGGCCTGCTCTCCTTCGGCCGCCGCTGGACCCCGCTTCTGCCATGTGCCTCTCTCAGGATGACGGACTCTGGGTTTCGGGAAGGCCTGTCCAAAGTCAACAAGACAGCCAGTGGCCGGGAGCTGTCCTGACTTCCCTGCGTCCAGCCAGCCACCCTCGGTCCTCCTGCACCCCGCACACCTACACTCACCCCCAGGGTGCAGGGAGCCCGGAGGCCCACGCCGACAAGGCACCCAGGACGCGACAAGGCACCCAGGACGCGGGTCCCCAAGGAGCCTTTCAGAAACAGGCGCTCTTCTCCCAGCACTGCAGGCCTGTCCCTGTCCTCACCAGGGGACGCCTCGGCCCCGTTCAGAACAATAAGGACCAACCTGTCCTTTCACTTCTTGAGTTTCTTGACATTGAGGGGTTTGAGTGCCTAAGGCAAGCTGCATCTATGATCTAGAACCCTGAGTTCTCAGCCCACGTGGTGGCACATGTCTGTCATCCTGTTGCTCTGGAGATCCTCGTGAAGCTCTGGGCTGACCAGGAAACAAAAATAAAGAGAAAGCAGAATTCACAGTGAGGAGAGGACGCTCTGCCGATGCTGTGCTGGGCCCTGGGTTGGCTGCTGGGGACAGTGTGACCAAAGTCCCACCCCCGGGCCCCCATTCCAACCTTCAGGGGTCTTTCAAGCCACCAGACCCAGGATGAGGGCCACACAGGGACTGACCCAGCCACAGAGTCCGGAAGGTAAAGGAGAGATGAGAATGAACCGGTGTCCCCTGAAGACAGGCCCGAGTGTGCAACCAGGCTGGGGATGTGAAGCGCTGGCTGTGCCTGTGCCGGACCGAATGCAGAGCCCGGAGCCTCCCCAAGATACCCCTGTGCTTGTCATCCTAGCGCCAGGGAGGTGGGGAGGGGCAGATCCCTGGGCCTGGCTGCCCAGCCAGCCTAGCCTACTTCTTGCAGCCCAGACCCTTGAGGCACCCTGTTTCAGAACTAGGGTAGGCGGCTCCGAAGCAGCAGCAGCGAGGCTGGCCTGTAGCTGTCCTTCCTGAGGACACAGTGCGGGAGGGTGGTTAATCTACCTTAGGCCACAGAGGACACTCATACCAAGGCATGGCGCTGCAAGCCTCTAACTCCAACATTCAAGAAGCCGTGGCAGGAGAGTTACTATGGTTTGAGGCTAGCCTGGGCAAAGAGTGAGATCCTGTTCATGTAGAAATGGACAGATATGGCCATAAGGGTCCAGCAACAGCCTTGGCCTGGCCTCTTGGGGACCCCCTTAGAGTTAACTCTCCTCTCAGTCCTCCCCTGAGGATGCCCAGGAGTGTCTTATAGAGCACAGAGACACCATGGCAGTGGGGGAGGTGGGGTAAGGAGAGGGAGGGGTGAGAGGCCAGATTAAGATTTCCACAGTAAGGAAGTGAGGCCAGCTGCAGCCCAGATGAACAAATAGCCCAGCCAGCGGAAGCATGGGAGGGTGTGAAATCAGGAGGTGGAAGGCAGTGTCAGGACTGGCCGGGGCAGCAGCAGACAGTCCTAAAAACAGACTGAGGCTTTGTGCCAGGGCCCACGAGAGCCATGCAAGAATCAAGAGGAAGGTCAGGGCCCCGTGTGGCTGTACACGAGGAAGTAGGCACAGAGATAAACTCCCACTCCAAAGATGGGCACACCCTAATCCTCCCCAGATGTGAATATGTCCCTAACAGCAGAAGGGAAGACCTGAAGGATGAAACCAATGTGAGGGCACCCTGGTGGAACCGGCATCCTGACAGGGTTCACAAGGAAGAGAGCTGGTCTGGTGGTGCACACCTTTAAACCCAGGAGGCAGAGGCAGGCTCTGAGTTCCAGGCCACCTGATCTACATAGAGTTCCAGGACAGCCAGGGCTACACAAAGAAACCCTCTCTCCAAATAAACAGAACAAAAAATTCTGGACTAGAGAGGTGGCTCAGTGGTTAAGAGCACTGACTGCTCTTCCAGAGGACCGGGCTTAACTTTCAGCATCCATGTGGCAGCTCAAGACTATAACTCCATTTCCAGGAGTTCTATCCCCCTCACAGACACACACAGCCAAAACACCGAAGCACTTGAAGAAAAAAAAAATGGTTAGAGGTGAGCTTGAGCAGAGGGCAGGAACCGCATAGTGTTCACACCTGTCCTCGTAGAAAGTCTGGTTTTTATAGTGAGAATGTCTCAAAAGAGAAAAGAAAAGAAAAAAACAGGACAAGGAAGAAAATGGAGGGGGTGGGTGTTGGGCACCTACCTGAGTGTTCTGTCTGCAAGGTGCATTTCTCTGTCTCTGGAGACCAGGCTCAGACTCAGTATCTACAGGGGTGAGGAGGTGGGGGTGCTGCCCTGTGGCTGAACTCTGACCCCATCCTCCCCCTCTTGTGAAACCTGGGTGCTGCAGGCACCCCTACAGAGCTCAGGGAGGAAGCCCTGGATGGTGCAGGGGTCAAGGTCCCTGAGAGTTAATGAGTTACTGGGTAGGAAGAGAGGTGACCCAGCCTGGACAGGAGTTCCAGGAAAGCGATGCAGTGGGGGGTCCTGGAAGTGGGGAAGCAGACAGGAGCCTGGGCTTTCCAGCACAGAGGGGATCCTGTGGCTTTGGGAGGAGTGCCATACCCCTACAGTCAGAGTGGACGGGTTCTGCCACCCGGAAATCAAGTCTGCCCCTTTCTGTCACTGTGACACCAGAGCGCAGCACTGATGGAAGAGTCTGCAGCTCCCTCATTTGTGAGACAAGGTCTCTCTAGACCAGGCTGGCCTGGAACTCAGAGATCTGCCTTCCTCTGCCTGCCTGAGAGTGTGCACCACCACGCCGGGCACTTCTCTCCGTTTTTAAGTATGTTTGCTCAAAGAGCGTTTATGTGAATTATTTTATTATTTTTAGGCAGTGTCTGATGTAGACTAGGCTGGCCTTACTCTCTCTGTAGCCAAGGGTGACTTTAAATTCCTGATCTCCCAGGCCCTGAGGTGTCAGGCCTGATCCACCACACCTGACTCGTGGAGTTTTGACACAAGGTCTCACTATGTAGCCCAGGCTGGCTTGGAACTCCTGCAATCCTCCTGCCTCAGTTTCTCAAGAAGAATGGCAGGCATGTGCCACCATGCCTGGCACTACTCTCCTGTGTGTGTGTGTGTGTGTGTGTGTGTGTGTGCAAGTGTGTGTGTCTGTGTGTCTGTGTGTGTGTCTCTGTGTGTGTGTGTCTTTGTGTGTGTCTGTGTGTGTCTCTGTGTGTGTGTGGTGAGTGTGTGTGCGTGTGTGTGTGTGTGTGTGTGTGTGTGTGTGTCTGTGCGTGTGTGTGTGTGTGCGCGCGCGGTGTGTGTGCGTGGTGTGTCTGTGTGTGTGTGTCTCTCTGTGTGTGTGTCTCTCTGTGTGTGTGTCTCTGTGTGTGTGTCTCTCTGTGTGTGTGTCTGTGTGTGTGTGTCTCTCTGTGTGTGTGTCTGTGTGTGTGTGTCTCTCTGTGTGTGTGTCTGTGTGTGTGTTTCTTGTGTGTGTGTCTCTCTGTGTGTGTGTCTCTGTGTGTGTGTGTCTCTCTGTGTGTGTGTCTGTGTGTGTGTGTCTCTCTGTGTGTGTGTCTGTGTGTGTGTGTGTCTCTGTGTGTGTGTGTCTCTCTGTGTGTATGTCTCTGTGTGTGTGTGTCTCTCTGTGTGTGTGTCTGTGTGTGTGTGTGTCTCTGTGTGTGTGTGTCTCTGTGTGTGTGTGTCTCTGTGTGTGTGTCTCTCTGTGTGTGTGTCTGTGTGTGTGTGTCTCTGTGTGTGTGTGTCTGTGTGTGTGTGTGTGTGTGTGAAGGCCCAAACTTGGTGTCCACTGTCTCCACTAGTCGCTCTGTACTTCTGTGTATTTACCAAGGCCTCTCACTGAACCCAGAGCTCACCGACTCCCGGTCCAGCAAGCCAGCTTGCCCAGGGAATCCCTGCTGTGCCTCTGCTGGGTTATCAGAGGGTGATGCCAAATGGCAAAGCCATCAGCTTTGTGCCCACTGAGCCACCTCTCCAGGGCTTGCTATGCTCTCCAGGTTGGTCTCAAATGGCAGTCCTCCTTCCTCAGCTTCCCAAGTGTTGGAGTGACAGGCGGATGGGCGGGCGTCCCCTTACCTGCCATGACTCTACCTTTTCATTTGTGTGTGAGGTGCAGGTTTTTGTTGTTGTCATTGTTTTGTTTTGTTTTTAAGGCAAATACGTTGCACAGATCTTATAAACAGCCTTGAGGCCAGAACCCTGGGCTCGTGGCCCCCTCCCTGGAAATCCCCTCACATGCTTCCCACCATGCTGGCTCAGCATGCCACTCTCCCCTCCCGATGTTCTGACACAAGTTCTTCTTTCCCCAGAGGAGAGTCACAGGATTCAAGAATTCCTCATCTCTCTATCTCTTCTCTCTCTCCCTCCCAGTGGGCCCTGGTCCAATCCTGCCTTCCTGGTTACCTCCCAGCACTAAATGCTGCAGTCCCAGTCTGGTGACTTCCCAGATCAGGATGGGGCCCAGACCCTTCCCACATTCCCAGCCAGAGCAGGAGCAGGAATGACTGTTAACCATCCCAGCAGGAGCAGGAATGACTGTTAACCATCAAGTGGAGAATTGATCTTTCTCCCCCACCTCAGCCATGGGGCAGCTCCTTTGTGCTCAGACCTGCCAGTCACCCACCTCCACCTTACATGGTAAACAAGTCCACAAAGACAAACCAGATCCGGTAGCCAGAAAGAAGTCTCCACTGGCAAATCACAAAACCCTCCTATTTCAGGCTAGAGCGAAACAGTGGGGCCAGAAAAAAGGCTGGGGGTGGGGTGGGGGACACTTGCTGGCAACCTCCACCCCGGGGACATTTCATAGTGGAAGGAGAGAAGGGACACCACACGCTGTCCTCTGACCTCCACACACGCAGGAGTATATGCAATCATAAATAAGATGCAATTTTTAAAAATGCGTTAAATAGAACAAAACCTAGGAACTGAGTGCCTGGGCCAGGGCAGAGGCAGAAGCAGAGGAAGGAAAGGGGAACACTTGGAGATCCAGTTTCAAAAGTTGGGCCCCAGTTTTGGAGGCAAGCTAATGCCTGCACCTCCCCTCCCCCCTCCCTTCTCTCTCCTCCCTCCCCCCTCCTGTTCTGCCTTCCACAGAAAGGATGTCGCAATCCTAGCTAAAAGACAAGCCAGGTTTGTTCTAACTCCCAGCCTCCCCTGTGCCCCCAGAGGCCAGGAAAACTGAGTGGTTTACAGGAAATCATGGCAAACTGTCCCCTTAACCCCTTCGGGTCACAAATACCTGTCCTTGGATTGGGCATCACCACCTTGGTTCACAGTGTTCCCTCACAGTCATTCACAGCCCAGTCTCAGAGGACAGGGTGGTGGTGGTGGTGGTGGTGGTGGTGGTGGTGGTGGTGGTGGTGGTGGTGGTGGGCGCCAGGCAGAGGCAGATAGGTAACTCCAGATAGATCCCAGTTACTCTCCAAGATTCTCAAGATTCCCAGGCAAGTGGATGTGACCACCTATCTACTCAGCATTCCAGAACCCAGGCTCCAGAGACCAAGGCACAGGTTTGCAGGTTGAGGGGCCAGCTTGGGCTAAGGAAACAAATATTGGGGTTCAAGTGGGTATGGTCACAGGTCACCTCAGCACTCCAGAGCTGGAGGCTCCGTGAATACACTGCTCGCCTAGAATACATGACTGCTGGGTTCCACCCCAGAACCACATAAAGCAGGCCTGGTGACAACCTCTGTCACCCCAGCACTCAGGAGGTGAGGCGTAGGAGCAGGGGTTGAAGGTCATCTTTCTCTACTGGAGACTTGGAAGCCAGCCCAGGCTACAGAAGACACTATCATAAAACAGAAAAACAAACAAACAAAAAAAACAGCTAGATTTGGAAGCCACCCCTTTAATCCCACCCAGCACTTTGCAGGCAAAGGCAGGAGGACCTCTGAGTTCTTAGCCAGTCCATACTACCTAGGACCCTCTCTCAAAAGATCTGAAATGCAGCAAGCATGGCCCAGTAGCCAGGCAGAAAGGGAAACTGGTAATTCATCTCCTGGAATTGACAACCCAGCCAGCAGGTGTCCAAATCTACAAAACCCTCAAAGAGAATGAGCTGGCAAGTTGTAGCGAGATTACCTACAGCAAACCCGGGAGACACCTGCTGTGTGGACAGTGTGCTTTGCAGGAAGACATTGAGACCCATGCTCCCCCCTGGCTGGTGAGTGGCAGGTCAGAGAGGAAGCAGCTGGCAGGGAGCCAGGCCTCTGGGGGGCTGGTGACCATGGCCGTCAATCATCAGCATAGATGGATTGTTTTCACACGAGGGCAGGGAGGAGGAGAAAGTTCTGGGAGCACTGACCTGGAATAATCTTTGAAGCAAACCTTTCCCACGCAGAAAGCAACACCCCACCCACTCAGAGAAGCAGGGAGAACAACACAGGTGCTAAGGGTGACTGGGCCGCCGAGCGGTGGGGCTGCAAGACGACGCGCTGGTTCCCATCGGCACTGGCTGTCCATCCCAAGGATCCGTGTTTGATTCCCAGCACCCACATTTGGTTCACCCAAACATCTGCAATTCCAGTTCCAGGGGATCCGACGTCTTCTGGCCGCCATAGGCATCAGGCATGCACATGGTGCACAGACATACATACAGGCAAAACACTCAGACACACACCTATACACGGAGAAACTCTGTCTCGAAAAATCTAAATAAACAAGTACAGATTTTTAAAAAAGAAAGAAACCCGGAGGTGGTGGCACACGACTTTAATCCCAGCACTCGGGAGGTTTCATCCCTCCACATAGGAGGCAGAGACAGGCAGATCTTTGTTAGTTCGAGGCCAGCCTGGTTCACAGAGTAAATTCCAGGACAGCCAGTGATACTTAGTGAAACCATGTCTCAAAAACAAAAACAAAAAAAAAAACAAACAAACAAAAAAAAAAAAAAAAAGAAAAAAAGAAAAGAAATGGTGTCATGTAGCCCAGACAGGCCTCTAATTTGCTGAGGCTGACCTTGAACTCCTGATCCCCCCTGCCTCCACCACCTAGTCCTGGGATGACAGGTCGATGCCACCAGAATTGAGTTCTGTGCTACTGAGGAAGAAACCCAGCCCTTCATGTGTGCTGGGCAAGCGCTTTTCCCCAGCAGACCTCCTGGAGAGTGAACTCCCAGGCAGCCTTCACAGCCAAGCTGAACTGGCCTCACCTCCTAGAACCCCTTCTGGATCCTCTAAGAAACAGAATTCTTTCCCACTGCAGAAAACGCTCCACAGAGCTGGGACTGTGTGTGCGGAGCTGCCCACACCCCTGATCCTCCTCATAGGAAAGGTTTTGTCTATAAATGCATAAGTAGAGCTTAGTGATGTCCATCAACTGGGGAGGTGGAGGCAGGAGGATTGCTTGAAGGCAGGAGTTCAGGAGTTTAGCACAATGGGTCTCAACCTTCCTGATGCTGTGACCCTTTAATACAGCTCCTCATGTTGTGGTGACCCCCCCTCCACACACACACACACCATAGAATTATTTTCATTGCTACTTCATAGCTGTAATTTTGCTGCTGCTATGAATCATAATGCAAATATCTGATATGCAACCCTCAAGGGGGTCACGACCCACAAGTTGATAACTACTGTTTGGCAAGACCTGTGGGTGGGAGAGAGAGAACCAGACAGACAGACAGACAGACATGCTCTGGTGCTGTGACCCAGCTACATGTGGAAGGAGTCACTCTAGACTTCAGTTGTTTCAACTGTAGCCAAGGACAGCAGGGACAGCATTTGGTCTGGACCCCAAGAGCAGCCCGAGCCAGACAGGTGCTTCAGAGCTCTAGGGAAATGTGCTTCGGGTTACTCACCCCAAGACATGTTGGCCGCAGGCTTAGGAAAAGCTTAGGAAACTATGTTGCAAAATCTGGGGCAGTCCCTGGGTGCAGGAACTGGGAGGGCCCAGAGGAGGAGGTCCATATAAGAGGCAGGCGCCACAGCCTGGCTCACTCCTGCCCACCCCTGCCCCTCACCCCCTCACCCCCTCCACTCTTCTCCTTCACTATGGCACCAGCTTCAGGGCCCCAGCTGCTGCTGCTGCTGCTGCTGGCCGGCTCTCCCCTGGCTCTGGGGAGCCCCTTGTAAGTAGTTACCTTCTTAGACGCAGTGTAGGAAGGGGTTCTTACATGCAAGGGTGCAGTTTCTTGTAGAACTTCTGAGGTATCTGGGTGATTGCGGCTTTGTGGGGGGAGGTTAAGAGATAGGGGTGTTAAGAATTTGCGCTGGGGGCTGGAAGACCGCTCAGTGGGTAAGAACCCTTGCTGTATGAACATGACCCTTGTCCAAACTCCCAGCACCCACGGAAAAGCTAGGAGTGGCCTCAGTGCCTGAAACCCCACACAGTGAGGCCGGAGACAGGATAGCTGGGGGGTTGCTGGCTGCCAGCCCAGCGCCAGGTTCAGAGAGAGGACCTTGGCTTGACAGAATAAGGTGTGTGGGTGAGAGATCAGAATACCTGATATCCTCCTCTGGCCTGCATACACACACACACACACACACACACGCACACGCACACGCACACGCACACGCGCACGCGCACACGCATGCACGCACACACACACACATACACATGCACACACATACACACACACATACACATGCACACACATACACACACATACACACACACATACACACGCATGCACACACACACACACACACACACACTCACACAATTAAGAGCATGTGAATGAGCATGTGCACACAATTTGGCCTGCTTGGGTGTCAGGGTGTTTACAGTCTGATGGTCATGGAAACCCCCCCATGTTGTAGCATTGGGGTGCCTATCTATAGAACAGAAAGTCTGTAGATTTGGGGTGTCTGTGATGTCTCATGGTTTAGGCAATGGTGAGTTTGAAATTTGGGGGTTGGGGGATTGTTGGTGTCTGCAGCCCTTGACTGTGTGGACTCAAAAGTCAAGCTCAGATTGGGCCTGGTGACTAAGGCCTGTCTTCCCAGCTACTCTGGAGGCCGAGGCAGAAGGCATGCACATTCTAGGCAAGCTTGGTCTACAGAATGAGTTCAGGGCTAGCCTGGTCAACTCAGCGAGCCGCTTTCTCCAAATAGAAAAAGAAGAGGTTAGGTGTAGTTCGGTGACAGAGCACTTGCTCAGCATGAGCAGTTCCCAGTGCTGAAACCAGGGAAAGCCAGCTTCTGCTGGTCTGGTCCAGGGAGAGTGGGCCATGGTTAGGTAATGGCACCGGACCATGTGGGAGGTAATGGCACTGGGGCAGGAACGTGGGTCCAGGCATCCGCTCTGGCAGCTAGCACCGGGAGCCCTCCAGATCCAGTGACTGGGCCGACCAGGCACTGACGGACTCGGGCTGAAGTCTCCGGCCTGGAGGTGACATCTGCTCCCATATTTCTTGGACAGTTATTCCATCATCACCCCCAATGTCCTGCGGCTGGAGAGTGAAGAGACCGTCGTGGTGGAGGCCCATGAGGCGCAGGGTGATATCCCAGTCACAGTCACCGTGCACGACTTCCTGAAGAAGCAGGTGCTGACCAGCGAGAAGACTGTGCTGACAGGCGCCACGGGACACCTGAGCACTGTCACCATCAAGGTGGGCAAGGGACCGCGTGCAGAGCTACAGACAGCCACAGCCCCTTTGGTCCAGCCTGAGTCCCCTCCCCTCGGAACCCCACCTCTCTGAGTCTCCCTCTCCCTGAACCCCTCACTTCTGAGTCCCCCGCTCCCTGAGCCCCCCATCCCCGCCTCCCCGAGATTCTCCCCTCTGTGTCCCCGCCTCCCCGGGCTCCTCCCCTCTGTGTCCCCGCCTCCCTGGGCCCCTCTCCTCTGTGTCCCCGCCTCCCTGGACGCTTCCCCTCTGAACCCCGCCCCCTGAGCTCCTCTCCTCTGAGTCCCTCCCCTCGGAGTCTACCTTCTAAGTCCCTCCCTTAAGTCCCCTCCCCTCTGAGCCCTTCCCTTCTTAGCCACGCCCCTCTGAGTCCTTCCCTTCTGAGTCCCAACCCTCTGAGCCCCCCCAAGTCCCCACCCTCTGTGCCCCTCCCCTTTTAGCCACGCCCTCTGAGTCACCGCCCCTCTGAGTCCCTCCTCTCTTAGGCGTGCTTCTCTGAGTCATCGCCCCCTCTGAGGCCCTCCCCTCTGAGTCCCTCCCCCTATCAGCCACGCCCCCTGAGGCCCTCCCCTCTGAATCCCCGCCCCTCTGAGCCCCGCCCCTCCGAGTCCCCGCCCCTCTGATTCTCCGCCCCCCTCCAATCCCGGCCCTGCTGGGGAAGGGCCCAGAGGAGTCCCAAAGGCACAGGGATTACTCTCCAGGCGCCACACCCTGCAGCAGGCTCCTGACTGCCCCCTGGCCCATGTGTAGATTCCAGCCAGTAACGAGTTCCAGCCGAACAAGGGGCACAAGTATGTGACAGTGGTGGCGAGCTTCGGCGCAGTGATGGTGGAGAAAGTGGTGCTGGTGAGCTTCCAGAGTGGGTACCTCTTCATCCAGACAGACAAGACCATCTACACCCCGGGCTCCACGGGTAAGTGGGGTGGTGGGTGAGTGCGCACACCGGGGCTGCAAGGCCCTGCCAGAGCCTGAGGTCTGACTCCGCTGTCTCCCTCACATCCTCCAGTCCTGTATCGGATCTACACCGTGGACAACAACCTGCTGCCCGTGGCCCGGACAGTCGTCATCACCATTGAGGTACCAGCTGCTGAGCTTCCCAGAGACCCTCGGAAAGGGCCAATGGCTACGCGGCGCGGCCCGTGCACAGAAACCAGAGACCTAGGAGGCCCATAGGAGGGTCAGAGACCCAGGAATCTGACTCCACAGAAACTCGCTGGGCCTCAGTTTCCCCATCTGAAGATTGGGATGACCGTTAGTGGTAATCCCATGTAGTCTGTTCTGCCTAGTAGAGGCCGCTGTGAAAGCCTGAGTGAGGACCCCTTCTCTCCCCACTCCCCTCAGTAGCTCCCACTTCTTGAGGGTCAAGGCCCAGGTCTTCCTTGCAGGGCACAAGACCCAGCTCATTCTGCCGTTTCCTCCCTGCGTTCCTCCTCCCTCTCTGTCCCTCACTCCCCCTGCTACAACACACACACACACACACACACACACACACACACACACACACACACACACACCACCCCTGATCTTCTAAATGTCCAGGCATTTGCTGTATGAACTATGTCCTAAGCCAGTGAGGTCAGGACCCTTTATCTAAAGATACAGGGAATGCACAGCACAGAGAGGCTGGGCCATTTGCCTGAGATCACACAGCTTCTAAGTGGCAGAGTAGGGATTTGAACCTAGGCCGAGTGACCAAGGTCTGTGTTCTTAACTGCCGCCTCAGTAGATATAGGAGATGGTGTGGTTGGGCCTCTTAAGAGTTGCTTTATCCCATAGCCTTTCCTGACTCTTTACAGACCCCTGATGGCGTGCCCATCAAGAGAGACACTCTGTCTTCCCACAACCAGTATGGCATCTTACCTTCGTCTTGGAGCATTCCAGAACTGGTCAAGTATGTCTGGGTCTCCGGGAACAGGACTCCCCTGTCCCTGGAGAGGGACGGGGAGGTGCTTGGGGGCCCGGCCGAACTCCTCATCTTCCTGCAGCATGGGGCAGTGGAGGATCCGAGCCTTCTACGAACACTCACCCCAGCAGAACTTCACCGCAGAGTTTGAGGTGAAGGAGTATGGTAAGTCCTGGGGGACCTGATGGAGTCGGGGTAAGGACGCGGCCACCGTCCTGTGCCGCCCGGGCAGCCCTGCCCACACCATCTTTGCCATCGTCCCACCCACCCCAGTGCTGCCCAGCTTTGAGGTCCTGGTGAAGCCTGCAGAGAAATTTTATTACGTCGATGACCCGAAGGGCCTGGAAGTTTCCATCACGGCCAGGTGAGGGTGGGTGTGATGCACGGAGGGGATGGGTCTTCAGCCGCAGCCAGAGAGGTCTTCGGGACCCCACGTCTCCTTGCCTCGCAGGTTCCTGTACGGGAAGGACGTGGACGGGACGGCCTTCGTGATCTTTGGGGTCCAGGATGGCGATAAGAAGTTTTCTCTGGCCCAATCCCTCCAGCGCGTGGTGGTACTGTCCCAGCCCTGTGACAGCCTGGAACCTCCATCTCTCCCTCTGAGACCACGCCCCTCCCCTTAGTCCCTCCCACCTCTTAGCCCCTCCCAGTCCCACACTGCTGAACCCAGCCTCCCATTCTGAGGCCTTCTTCCCCTTCCCAGCTCCTGTCTTGGGGACCTTCTCCCCTCCTTCACGCTCCCCTATCGTCTGCAGATCGAGGACGGTTTTGGGGAGGCAGTGCTGGAGCGAAAGGTGTTGCTGGATGGGGTGCAGCCTTCCAATGCTGAGGCCCTGGTGGGGAAGTCCCTGTTCGTCTCTGTCACTGTCATCCTGCACTCAGGTGAGGCCTGCTCTGATGGAGGAGGCCAGGTAGCAAGGCCAGCCTAAGCGAGGAGCCTGGCCCTGAAGGGCTGCTGGGGAGCCTGCCCTTACTGTTACCATCCATCCCCTCAGGTAGTGACATGGTAGAGGCAGAGTGCACTGGGATCCCAATTGTCACCTCGCCGTATGCGATCCACTTCACCAAGACGCCCAAATTCTTCAAGCCAGCCATGCCCTTCGACCTCATGGTAAGATCCACGGCCGGTCCCCACTTTCCGTTTCAGTCACTCCGACCACGCCACCCGACCCTTCTCCACCTGCCTCTGTCCACAGGTGTTCGTGACCAACCCCGACGGCTCTCCAGCCCGCCGAGTGCCGGTAGTCATTCAGGGATCTGATGCGCAGGCTCTCACCCAAGATGATGGTGTAGCCAAGCTGAGCATCAACACGCCCAACAATCGCAATGCCCTGACCATCACCGTGAGTGTCCAGAACTCAGGCCCTAGTCTCCACAGCCAGGGAAATACTGGGGCTCTGATGGCTTTCTGATGGGTTCTGTGGGTCACCCAGAGGGTCCCACGTTGCTGTAACCAAAACCTGACAAAAGTCACTTCATGAAGGAAGGTGTACTGGCTCTCAGCATGAGGCTACAGTTTGTCACGGCTGGGCAGGCACTGAGGCAGGAGCTTGAAGCCACTGTTCACATATCGGCAGAGGTGAACGCTGGCCCTCGGCTCGTCTTCTCCTTCTTATTCAGTCCAGTCCTCTAGCCCAGGGGAGGACGGTGCCACCCACACATGGAGTGAGTCTTCCACCTAGAAAGCCCCTCACTGGCATGGTCAGAGTTCATCCCCTGGTTGCTTCTAGATGCTGTCAAGCTGCAGTCAGTATTAACCATCATCCGGGCAGCTCTGGGCATCAGCATGCCTCCCTCTTTCCTGACGTAGGTGCACACCAAGAAGGAAGGTATTCCAGAAGCACGACAGGCCAGCAACACCATGAAGGCGCATCCCTACAGCACTATGCACAATTCCAACAACTATCTACACCTGTCAGTGTCTCGTGTGGAGCTCAAGCCAGGGGACAACCTCAACGTCAACTTCCACCTTCGCACAGACCCCGGCCAAGAGGCCAAGATCCGCTACTACACCTACCTGGTCTGTGGTCACCAGAAGCCTCAGCTCCCCCACATGCCTCACCAGCATCCTAGGGAGCCCTGCCAGGCCCAGGGTCTACCCTATCCATCCTAAGGATCTCTACCCAGCCTTGGGTTCTCCCCTATCCATCCTAAGGGTCCCTGTCCAGCCTTGGGGTCTCTCCTACCCATCCTAAGGATCTCTACCCAGCCCTGGGGTCTCTCCTAACCATCCTAAGGATCTCTGCCCAGCCCTGGGGTCTACCCTACCCATCCTAAGGATCTCTGCCAAGGCCCGGGTCTACCCTACCCATCCTAAGGATCTCTGCCCAGCCCCAGGGTCTACCTACCCTACCCATCCTAAGGATCTCTGCCCAGCCCCAAGGTCTACCCTACCCATCATAAGGATCTCTACCCAGCCCTGGGGTCTACCCTATCCATCCTAAGGATCCATGCCCAGCCCCGGGGTCTCCCCTACCCATCCTAAGGATTTCTACACAGCCCTGGGGGCTACCCTACCCATCCTAAGTATCTCTGCCCAGCCTTGGGGTCTCCCTACCCATCCTAAGGATCTCTGCCCAGCCCTGGGGTCTACCCTACCCATCCTAAGGATCCTGCCCGGCCCGGGGTCTACCCTACCCATTCCACCTAGCCTCCTCCTGATTCTCATGCCAGCCCATTGTCCCTCCAGGTTATGAACAAGGGGAAGATACTGAAGGCAGGCCGACAGGTTCGGGAGCCTGGCCAGGATCTGTTGGTCTTGTCCCTGATCATCACCCCAGATTTCATTCCTTCCTTCCGCCTGGTGGCTTACTACACCCTGATTGGAGCCAGTGGCCAGAGGGAGGTGGTGGCCGACTCTGTGTGGGTGGATGTAAAGGATTCCTGTGTAGGCACGGTGAGTCATGCCCCCACCCCATCTCTCTTCCCCGCTTTCCTTCCTTTGAGACATAGGCTCACTATATAGCCCTGACTGTCCTGAACCTCATCATGTGGACTAGGCTGGGCCTGGAAGCTCAGAGTTCTGCCTGCTTTTGCTCCGCCCACCACCACCATTTGCATCCCCTCTTCTCTTCTTGCTCCTATTTCCAACTCTCTCCTCACCTCTCTTACTTTTGCTAATCTCCTCCCTCCACTCTGCCCCCTCTCTCTCCTCCACCTTTTCTTTTCCCTCCAGTTCTCTCTCTGTGGTCTTTCCAGGGCTGACTCATCCATCTTGCTTCCCTATCCTCCCTACAGCTGGTGGTGAAGGGTGACCACAGAGATAACCGACTGCCCACACCTGGGCAGCAAACGACACTCAGGATCGAGGGAAACCGGGGGGCCCGAGTGGGGCTGGTGGCCGTGGACAAGGGTGTGTTTGTGCTGAACAAGAAGAACAAACTCACCCAGAGCAAGGTGAGTCCCTGCATCCCAGAGCCCGACCTGGAGCAGAGTCGGGGGAAACGAGGGTGTGGTGGGTGCCAGAGGGTGTGGGTGCCAGAGGCTGGGCTGGGATTCTGTCAGGGGCTGGGTGTGAGGGTAGGAGGGTCGGGGACGGCCGGGTTGAGCTTCATCGTGGGTTGGATGAGGCTCTGCTGACCTGGCCTCTCCCCGCAAACCCTGCCACCCGCCCCATCTCCCCCGACTTGCAGGTCTGGGACGTGGTAGAGAAGGCAGACATAGGCTGTACCCCAGGCAGCGGGAAGGACTTTGCGGGCGTCTTCATGGATGCAGGCCTGGCCTTCAAAACAAGCCAAGGCCTGCAGACTGAGCAGAGAGCAGGTGAGAAAAGGGACGGGGGGGGGGGGGCGGGGACACAGGGAGGGACACAGGGAGGGACATGCCTCCATCCCCAGATGCCCATATAAGACCCCGAGAGCAGGAAACTGAATCTCGCCTCCTCCACAGCGGCACCTGCCATCCCTGTTTTGTTTTAAATTAGTTTTTAATTGCATTTAATGAAAGCGGGGTGTGTGTGTGTGTGTGTGTGTGTGTGTGTGTGTGTGTGTGTGTGTGTGCTTTTGTGCATGCAGACATGTGCATGGGTATGCATGCTGATGTGCATATGTGTACACAAGTGTGTACGTGTGTGTGCAGGAGTGTGTGTGTACGTATGTCTCTGTGTGTTTGCTTTTGTGCATGCACACATGTGCATTGGTGTGCATGCTGATGTGCATACGTGTACACGAGTGTGTACGTGTGTGTGCAGGAATGTGTGTGTGTGTGTGTGTGTGTGTGCATGCTCACCCCACAGCATGCATGTGGAGGTCAGAAGACAACTCACACCAGTCAGTTCTCACCTTCCACTATGTGGGTCCTGGGGATCAAACTCATGTCATCAGGATTAGCAGCAAGCCCCTCTACCCACTGAGCTATATGGCCAGCCTCCGTTGCTGCTCCTTGAGCCTCAGTCTCCTCTACTGCAAAAAGGGTGCAGTCACACCCTGGCCTCACCCATCGCACGCCTGTCCCTCCCTCAGATCTCCAGTGTGCCAAGCCAGCTGGCCACCGCCGCCGCCGCTCGGTACAGTTGATGGAAAGGAGGATGGACAAAGGTCAGATGGACACCATCTCCATGCATCACCCGCCCCATCCTGTTAGAATCCCAAGGGAGGAAGGGGGGGGTCGCCTCCCTTGTCCTACCCCAGGGAAGTCCTACCTGGACTTTGGTCTGATCCTCTCCTGATGGCTAAGGCTGACGCCGGGTCTGGGCCTCCCGCAGCGGGTCAGTACACAGACAAGGGTCTGCGGAAGTGCTGTGAGGACGGCATGCGGGATATCCCTATGAGGTTCACCTGCCAGCGCCGGGCACGCTTCATCACCCAGGGGGAGAACTGCGTGAAGGCTTTCATAGACTGCTGCAACTACATCACCGAGCTTCGCCTGAAGCACCAGCGAGACCAAGTGCTGGGCCTGGCCAGGAGTGAGTGGCACCCCGAAGGGGAAGGGCTGAGCGATGGGGGGGGGGCTGCACCTGTCTGCTGGGAGAGCGGCCCAAAGACTGTGGCCCCAGCCCTGAACTCTGGGAAGACAGAAGGAGGAGGGCGGAGGCCATCTGGGCTTCACAGCAAGGAAGAGAAGGGAAGGGGTGAGGGAGCCCAGGGCGGTCCTCCTACTGGCCTATGCCCCCATCCCACAAGCCAATACGTCTTCAGCAAAACGAAGACAAGTTCTACAATCACTCCACATCGCAACTAGGTATGGTGTCACATGCCTGTCACTGCACACTCAGGAGACTGAGGCAAGAGGATTACTGTAGGTCCCGGGCCAGCCTGGGCTACCTAGTGAGTTCCCAACCAGCTTGTATGATGCTCATCTTGATACCAACACATCTGTAGCACACGATTTTTAGTTTTTATTTCCTGGATGGAGAGAGGACTCCCCACAAATCCCCAGCCCATCAGGGGCTGGTGGTAAACCCTCACCCCAGGGTGAATGCATGTACACAACTCAGAAATGTATGCAAGGGCCCCACCCCAAAGTGGGTCTTTTTCCAAACCACATCTACCCATCCTCAGGTGACATGGATGAAGACATAATTCCCGAAGAAGATATCATCTCTCGAAGCCAGTTTCCAGAGAGCTGGTTGTGGACCATAGAGGAGCTGAAGGAACCGGAGAAAAATGGGTATGGCTGCATGGACCGTGGGTAAAGGTTGGCCACAAGACTGACATGGTGGACGGAGAGAACCAACGCCCACAAGTTGTCCTCGACCTCCACAGGAGCTTAGGACAGGAGGCCACACACTCTCTCTCACACACACAGTAAATACATTTCTTAAAAGGCAGATGAGTCTAGGATACCCCAGTCCACACTCCTGCATGAGGGCCGGGAGCATCCCCCCAATGAGCTCTTTTACGTATGATTTGCACGCACCTGCCAACTTCCTGTCTCCTCTGCAGTCACCATGGAGGTCCATGGCCTGAATTAGCAGGGCCACAGGTGCAGCCCAGAGCTCCTCTCTAACCTGTCCCCAGGGGTCCCCACCTCCACACCCTTCTCCCTCCTGGTAGATCTTACTACTTAAAATTTAAATTTCTGCCCCACCCAGAATCTCCACGAAGGTCATGAACATTTTTCTCAAAGACTCCATCACCACCTGGGAGATTCTGGCAGTGAGCTTGTCAGACAAGAAAGGTAAGGACGGGCTGGGGAGGCGGCTCAGAGGTGAAGAGCTTGCCCTGTGAGCATAAGAACCCAAGCTCCGTCTGCAGATCCAACACAGGCAGGGCGGCCGGGTGCTGGGGAGGCAGGAACAGGAGGACCGCTGGGCTTCCTGGTCAGCCAGCCTAGCCAATCAATGAGCTCCAGGGTCAGCAAGAAACCCTGTGTCACAAAATAAGGTAGAGGGCCGGGGGAGCTCAGCGGTTAAAAGCATTTGCTAGTCTTGCAGAGGCCTAGAGTTTGGTTCCCAGCACCCATTTCAGGCAGCTTACAACTGACCACAGTTCCAGGGGATCGGACTCCCTCTTCTGGCCTCTATGGGTACTGCACTGAGATGCACACGAACTCAGAGTTACACATGCACCAACCTACATACGATTAATTAAGGTGGAGGAGCAGCTGAAGACGACACCCAGTGTCGACCTCTGGCCTCCTCATGCATGTGGACCCGTGCACACATGTGTACATGTTTACATAGAGACTGGACACAGCTGGCCATGATGCCAGCACATCTGGGGTTTGTCAGTCACATGTGCGTGTTTAGGCTGTACCTTTCTGTGAACGGGATCAGCCATGGCCAGCAGGGAACCAGAACCAGGAGCCCGGCTAGGCCTCCCCGCACAGCCCTCCCACCTGGACCCTTCACACTGCCCTCTCTGCCCACAGGGATCTGTGTGGCGGACCCCTATGAGATCAAAGTGATGCAGGACTTCTTCATTGACCTGAGGCTGCCCTACTCTGTGGTGCGCAATGAGCAGGTGGAGATAAGAGCTGTACTCTTCAACTACCGTGAGCATGAGAAACTGAAGGTGGGAGCAAGCAGGAGCTGGGAGGTTCAACAGGACCCACGAACCCACCTTTGCCTGCCCTAGCCCCTCCCTCACTTACCCTCCACGGGCCCCACCCTCATCTTCCCTGGCTCTCCTCACCAACCCCAGCCCCCCCTCACCTGTCCTGGTCTCTCCTCACCAACCCCAGCCCCCCCTCACCTGTCCTGATCCCCCCTCACCTGCCTTAATCCCCCCTCACCTGCCCTGGTCTCTCCTCATCTGTCCTTTTCCCCCCTCACCTGCCCTGGTTCTCCTCATCTGTCCTGGTCCCCCCTCACCTGCTGTGGTTCCCCCTCACCTGTCCTGGTCTCTCCTCATCTGCCCTGGTCCTCCTTCACCTGCTCTGGTCCCCCTCACCTGCCCTGGTCTCTCCTCACCTGCCCTGGCTCTCCTCACCTGCCCTGGTCCCCCCTCATCTGTCCTGTTTCCCCCTCACCTGTCCTGTTTCCCCCTCATCTGTCCTGGTCCCCCTCACCTGTCCTGGTCCCCCCTCACCTGCCCTGGTCCTCTCCTCACCTGCCCAGGTCCTTCCTCACCTGCCCTGGTCCACCCTCACTTCTGGTCCCCTCTGTCTGGTTCTCCCTCATCTGTACTGGTTCCCCTCACCTGCCTGGTCTTTCCTCACCTGCCTGGTCCCCCCTCACCTGCCCTGGTCCCCCCTCACCTGCCCTGGTCCCCCTCACCTGTCCTGGTCCCCCTCACCTGTCCTGGTCCCCCTCACCTGTCCTGGTCCTCCCTCACCTGCCCTGGTCTCCCCTTACCTGCCCTGGTCCTCCCTCACCTGCCTGGTCCCCCTCACCTGCCCGTCCCCCCCCCCCCCCCCCCCCCCCCTCACCTGTCCTGGTCCCCCTCACCTGTCCTGGTCTCCCTCACCTGTCCTGGTCCCCCTCATCTGCCCTGGTCCTTCTTCACCTGCCCTGGTCCCCCTCACCTGCCTGGTCCTCCTCACCTGTCCTGGTCCCCCCTCACCTGTCCTGGTCCTCCCTCACCTGTCCTGGTCCCCCTCACCTGCCCTGGTCCTCCTCACCTGTCCTGGTCCCCCTCACCTGCCTGGTCCCCCTCACCTGCCTGGTCCCCCCCCCCCCCCCCCCCCCCCCCCCTCACCTGCCTGGTCCCCCTCACCTGTCCTGGTCCCCTCACCTGCCCTGGTCCCCCCTCACCTGCCCTGGTCCCCCCTCACCTGTCCTGGTCCCCCTCACCTGCCCTGGTCCTCCCTCACCTGTCCTGGTCCCCCTCACCTGTCCTGGTCCCCCTCACCTGTCCTGGTCCCCCTCACCTGTCCTGGTCCCCCCTCACCTGTCCTGGTCCCCCCTCACCTGTCCTGGTCCCCCTCACCTGTCCTGGTCCCCCTCACCTGTCCTGGTCCCCCTCACCTGTCCTGGTCCCTCCTCACCTGTCCTGGTCCCCCCTCACTGGCCCTGGTGCCCCCTCCCTGTAGGTGAGGGTGGAGCTGTTGCACAACCCAGCCTTCTGCAGCCTGGCCACTGCCAAGAAACGCTACCTCCAGACCATCGAAATCCCTGCCAAGTCCTCCGTGGCTGTGCCATACGTCCTTGTCCCCTTGAAGATCGGCCTCCAGGAGGTGGAGGTCAAGGCTGCCATCTATGGCACCTTCATCAGCGATGGTGTTAAGAAGACGCTGAAGGTTGTGGTGAGTCCTCAGGGGCATCTGCCGTCCCTGCCCTCAGCTCTCCCTGGGCTCGGAGACACCAGGGATCATCTTAGGGCCCGGGTGTCACAGAGATTAGAGCTGGCCAGGGCTGTGTGTAGAGCGCTAGCTACTTCATGTGAAGCTCTGGGCTCTGTCCTCAGTGGGGTACGACCTGTCCTCCGAGCACTGGGGAGGCTGGGGCAAGAGGATTGTGAATTTGAGAGAAACAGGGGTAACTTAAAGAGACCTTGTCTCGGGTTTGAAAAAGTTAAAAGGTCCCAGGCAGAGGCTCCCCTGGCAACGCAACTGCTGTATAAGCCTGAGGACCTGAATTCAGATCCTCAGCCCCCAGACAGATGCTAGAGGAAGTGGCTGACTCATGGACAGACTCCGTCTCAAAAGATAGGCATAGAAGAAGACATATGGCATTGACACTTTCACATGCTTGCACACACTCAACACACACATGCACACACTCACACATGCATGCACACTCACACAATACATTCACATATGTACACACACATACACACACTATACATACACACATGCACACGCTATACATACACACATGCACACACATTATACATACACACATGCACACACTATACATACACACATGCACACTTCGTTCATACACATGCACACACAGAGGCATGCACACACACACACACACATACATGCACACTCCCAAACACATGCATATGTGTATATACACACTCACACATATGCAAACAACATGTGCACCTTACACTCACATACATGCACACTCATGCATCCATGTTCTCACACACATGCGCACACAAGAGTGTAAGGTAGGTGTTTGTACCGCCTCCTCCTCAGAAGAAGTTGAGACACAGAGAGGTCACACAGGGAGAAGAGGCAGAGTCCTTCTGAAGGGGTCATTCTCCGAACAGCGTCCTGTTCTCCATCCATGTATCTCTTGTCGTTTTGTCCACCCTCCTTCACAGCCGGAAGGCATGAGAGTCAACAAAACCGTGGCCGTCCGGACACTGGATCCAGAGCACCTAGGGCAAGGTGAGAGGCAGGCAGAGTGGGCAGGGTGGTGTAGGGAACCAGGGGCAGGGGAAGCTGGAACCACCCAAGTCTCTTCCACACTCACCCTGCAGAGGGAGTGCAGAGGGAGGATGTGCCCGCCGCAGACCTCAGTGACCAAGTGCCAGACACAGACTCGGAGACCAGAATTCTCCTGCAAGGTATGATGGCCTCTTCCCTGGCATGAGGGTCTGGGCAGGCGTCAGGGTAGCTGGGAGCTACGAACGGAGCTCCATCTCTCAGAGGGGGGAGACCCTGGACCAGGATGCAGGATTCGGATCTCAATTCTGCCATTTCAAGTTGATTGACCTGGGACTCATTTCTTAACATAATGCCTCCCTGTGCCTCAGTTTCCCCCTGTGAAAAACGAGGGCAATGATACTGTCTTAGTCACTGTTCTATAACTGTGATGAGACACTGACCACGGCAACTCTTAGTCTGTGATCTTTACGGCAGGGAGCAGGCAGGCATGGTGCTGGAGCAGTAGCTGAGAGCTACGTCCTGATCCACAGGCGGAGGAAGGAGAGAGGCTGGGCCTGCTCTGTGCTTTTGAAACCCCAAAGCCCACCCCAGTGACACACTTCCTCCAACAAGGCCACACCTCCTCATCCTCCCCAAACAGTTCCACTAACTGGGCACCAAACTGGGGGCCATTCTCATTCAAACACCACAGACACTCTCTGCCTTGTTTGCTGTGAGGATTGACCCATAGCACTTCCAAGGCCTACTTCATCTGGAACAGTGCGGCTTGGGTCGGCCTGCAGGAGCCTCCTGCAGAAGTTAGTTTAGCAAATAGCATTTGCTGGTAAAGATATTTAATGAGAAGCCACACCGGCCAAGTGCAGAGGATCTGCCCTTCTTTAGTAGATCCAGGAAGAACAAGAAGGGGGTGTTGCACCTCTCAGACAAGCTACCATACAGAGCAAGAGACAGTACCTAGCTCTAAAGTGGTTTGGGTGTTAAATGAGATGCTATGTGGAGTTCTCCAACAGACAGTAGGCATGAATTCTAAGCCAAAGCTGTCCGTGGCTACTGCCATTATTTTAAATAAGTGAAATTAAATGTCCAAGATGGGGTACAACCTCCCCCTAAACCCCACATAGGACCCCCCTCCTGCGGTCCCCAAGCTCTAGGCCTCCTCTGGAAAGAGACGGCTTGAACAGACCTTTTCCTCCACCCTCGGCTGCAGGGACCCCAGTGACTCAGATGGCCGAGGACGCAGTGGATGCAGAGCGGCTGAAACACCTGATCGTCACCCCCTCAGGCTGTGGGGAGCAGAACATGATTGGCATGACACCCACAGTTATTGCGGTACACTACCTAGACCAGACGGAACAGTGGGATAAGTTTGGCCTGGAGAAGAGGCAACAGTGCCTGGAGATCATCAGGAAAGGTGGGCCTGCTCTGGAAACCCCCAAACCAGCTCCTCCTCCAAAGGCTCCTCCCCTCCGCTCCTCCTCCCGAGGCCCCTCCTCAATCTCACAACCCCGCCCCTCCTCCCAAGGCCCCTCTTCGGTCACAGGAGCCCCGCCCCTCCTCCCGAGGCCCTGCCTCTCCTCCAAACTCCTCCCCTCTCTGCATGTCCTACAGGGATGATTTGCCTCATATCTAATCCTGGACCCAGACTGAGTCCTCTTTCCAGAATCCGTGCCCTGCTTGGCCGCTCCTTCCTCTCTCCCCACCTGCCCAACTCCATACAGCACCCCTGCCCCCACACTCTAGTGAGACCCTCCCCCACCATGCTCCCACCCGCCCACACCCCACACTGTCCCTCTTCTCTCAGCTTCCTCTCCAAGCCCTCCTTTAAAGCTCACTCCCCCTCCCCAGGATCCCGGCCCCACACTCTTTGAACCCTCATTCCACCTCACATAGGTGGCACCCTTGTCCTGCCTTCGGGACACCCACTGCCCACCCTAGTCAGCCCAGCCCCAGCCCACCCCTCCCTTCAGTGATCCTGTCTATTCCGCACAGGGTACACTCAGCAGCTGGCCTACAAACAGCCCAGCTCTGCCTATGCTGCCTTCAACCACCGGCCACCCAGCACCTGGTAAGGACAGATGCTCAGCGTGGCACCCACGACACCCCGACACCCACCTGAGTCCCCACCAAGAGTGGTCTGGTCCCTCCCTGTCCACAGTCAAGGCTGCAGAACTGAGTGAGCCTTAGACGCCTTTATGTGCCAGCTTCATGGGCTTTGATCTGAAAAACCCAGAGGGGCTCGGGCACCGCCCCTCTCTGTTCATTGGTGGGTGAGGATGTCATTCTCTGATTCCAAAAGCCGATTGGTTCACATCTGGTGTCCACCTAACCCCCGCCCTCAGGCTGACCGCCTACGTGGTCAAGGTCTTTGCTCTGGCGGCCAACCTCATTGCCATCGACTCTCAAGTCCTGTGTGGGGCTGTTAAATGGTTGATTTTGGAGAAACAGAAGCCGGACGGTGTCTTTCAGGAGGACGCACCCGTGATTTCCCAAGAAATGATTGTAAGAGGCAGGGGGATTACAGGAGAGATGGGTAGAGGGTCCCGGGATGGAGAGGAAAGAGCACCACTCCATCTGCCTGATCACTTAGAGGAGGCGGGGGCCGGGCGAACAAAGTTGTAAAACACCAAAGTGTTGCAAGAATCAGGCTGACAGAGCCAGCCACGGGAGGGACATGTATGGTATTGTGCTTGGGACCAGAGGTCAGCCTTGGGTGTCGGTCTTCAAGGGCCGTCCACCTTTTTTTAAAGACAGGGTCTCACTCTCCCAAGGCTCACCAAGTAGGCTGGGCTAGCTGGTCCCTGAGCCCTAGAGGTTGGCCTGTCTCTGCCTGCACAAGCACATGCCACCACACCCAGATAGATATATTAATGTGAGTTCTGGGACATCAAACTCTGTTGCTCAGGCTTGAACCATCCATCTCCCCTCTCCCCATCTCCCCAGCTCCTACTAAGTGTTTCGACTCATGATCGTTTGCATTTACTGTGACTGTGGACATGTCGGGAGAGGGGGGGGTGGTCCCACCACACCAAGGAGCATTTGTCCCTCTGTGGAGCCGCTGACTGACTCATGTCCATGCTCCCTGTTGGACAAGAAACCCTGTGAGGGATAGCCATGTGTGCTTTTCCTCAGCCATTACACTGGGGGCAGCAGTACAGGGGACCCCGGTGACACACAGGACGAACAATTCAATTGATTCACCCTAGACGGGGAGCCGAGCCCAGACTCCCCAAGTCTTCAGGGAACATGGTAGCCAGGTAGGGACACATAAAGACCCACTTCTCCTCCTCATCACAGGGTGGATTGAAGAACACCAAGGAGGCCGATGTGTCCCTCACAGCCTTCGTCCTCATCGCACTGCAGGAAGCCAGAGACATCTGTGAGGGGCAGATCAACGTGAGTATCCTGTCAGCCCTCCATCCGCCACCCACCCAAGCTGTGGGTGGGGTGTTCTTATTTCTTCCCTGTCGCCATGATCAAACACTCTGACAGAAAGCAACCTGAGGGACAGAAGGGTTTCTTTCAGCTTATAGCTCCACAGTGTAGACATCCCTGGGGGAAGTCGAGGCAGGGACTCAAAGGCAGGCATGTTTGCTGCTCCACACAGCATTGCCTCAGACCAATGAACTCATCCCACTCACAGCCGAGGAAACGATGCTGCTCGCTGCCTCAGTGGAAGGCTTGTACCTTGCCTAGCTTGCTGGGACACTTCAGGACCACCTGCCTAGGGATGGTGCTGCCCACAATGGCCCTCCCACATCTATTAACAATGAAGAGAATCCCCGCCCCAGACATGAGCAGAGGTCGATCTGACCTAGGCAGTTCACCCTCTGAGGTTCCCCTCTTAGGCTCCCTGAAGCTAACCAGGGGAGCAGTTGTTGCCCTGAGCTGGGAGGTTGGGCCCTCTCGGCTTACTCTCTAGATGATCTTGTGAAAAACCATGACACCTGTTGTGTATCGTTGTGACCTCAGAGCTTTCCATGAAGTCTGGCATGTGACTTTTCCTGGGGAGACCCAAAGAAATGTCTATGGCCTAGACAGTGGTCAACAACAGACTAAGGAAACGCCTGAGCCCCAGTTCAGCTTGTTGAACATTGCATCAAGTTTATTGGGTCACTTATGGGGGCATGGGGAGCTGAATTGCCAAAAGGCCACCCCACCATGGGTAAAGAGTCACAAAAGCTCATATCTAGAGTCCCCTGCCCAATAGTGGGCAGGTCCACCAAAGAGACTCCCTACCCCAGCGATTGCTTACTGCATCTGTAGCCATCGGGAGGCACATGGTGTTTCTCGTACCTCTCTAGAGAGTCCAGAGCACTTTTGAGTTTTGGGAGCTTCCTGAGCCTCTAAGTCTCTCCTTGTCCTTTTGAGTTTTATGAGCCATCCCCACCCTCTTGGAAGGAATGTTTCAGCTCAGAGCAAATAGCTGCACATCCAAGTTCAATAAATAAATAAATGACGAGCACCTGAGGGTGTGATGATGGTGATAGGGATGGAGGAGGCCAGGATGATGGTCGATAGGGATGGAGGAGGCCATGATGATGTCGATAGTGATGGAGGGCCAGATGACATAGATGGAGGAGGCCATGATGATGTCGATAGTGATGGAGGAGGCCATGATGATGTCGATAGTGATGGAGGAGGCCAGGATGATGCGATAGTGATGGAGGAGGCCAGGATGATGTCGATAGTGATGGAGGAGGCCAGGATGATGGCGATAGGGATGGAGGAGGACCAGGATGATGTCGATATTGATGGAGGAGGCCAGGATGATGCTGATATTGATGGAGGAGGCCAGGATGATGGTGATAGTGATGGAGGAGGCCAGGATGATGGTGATTGGGATGGAGGAGGCCAGGATGATGGCGATTGGGATGGAGGAGGCCAGGATGATGGCGATTGGGATGGAGGAGGCCAGGATGATGGTGATTGGGATGGAGGAGGCCAGGATGATGGTGATGGAGGAGGCCTGTCTGGCATAGGCTTAGACTGACTGCTGAATCTGGTTTCTAGCTTATGCCAATTTGGGACATTTTAATGACATTATTTTATTTATTTATTTTAGTGATAAGCCCTAGGGGAGTATTTACAGGACCATAATCCACCATTGTGATGAAGCAGGGCTCACCCACTCAAGAACCCGCAGTCCCACACTCCTGCACACCCCTAATGTATAGACAGATGCAGCACAGAGGTGCCACACAGTGGCCCCAACAACTAGGGAACTCTTTAAGCCAAACCCATTAAATACAGGGGAGCCCCACAAGGGAGATCCTATCCTGGTGGCCCAGAAGTCGTGCTTGTGAGATCCCAATTGTTGTCCCTCACAGAGCCTTCCCGGGAGCATTAAAAAGGCAGGAGAGTACATCGAAGCCAGTTACCTGAACCTGCAGAGACCCTACACAGTGGCCATTGCTGCGTATGCCCTGGCCCTGATGGGAAAACTGGAGGAACCTTATGTCACCAAGTTTCTGAACACAGCCAAAGGTAAGGGGTCACCTCAAGGGGAAGGGGTGTGTGGGTGGGGAGGTGAGGATCACCTCAAGGGAAGGGGTGTGGGGTTGAGGGTCACCTCAAGGGAAGGGGTGTGGGGGTGAAGGTCACCTCAAGGGAAGGGTGCATGGCTGAGGGCTGAGGAAGTGTCCTGGAAACACACACTGAGCCCAGATGCATGGTTCTTAGCCGGCTGGAGACAGCCTTCCCCGGCTGGAGACGGCCTTCCCTGCCTGGAGACGGCCTTCCCTGCCTGGAGACGGCCTTCCCCGCCTGGAGACGGCCTTCCCCGCCTGGAGACGGCCTTCGTTTCTTTTCCCGTTTCTGTTATAAAATACCCCAATGACAGCAAGGCAAGGGAGGAAGGGTTTCATCAGCTCCTGGGTCAAGAGGGCAGTGCATCACAGCTGGGAAGTCAAGGCAGTGAGAGCTGAACAGGAAGCATGGCGGATGTAAGCACGCTAGTGCTGGGTTCATGTCTCCATCGTCCACAGTCCTGTAATATTCCTACCCACACTCAGGATGGGTCCTCCCACATCAGTTCACACAGTCAGGATGAGCCCCCACTGGCAAGGCCAGGGGATTGTCCCCCAGGTCACTCGAATTGACAATCCACACCGACAGTAAACATGGCCCCCCAGGCATGGGAGGAGCTGCTCCTGAGTCACTCTCAAGTGCACAGGCAATAGATGAGGGGCTGGGGTGTCCCCTGTGCAGATCGGAACCGCTGGGAGGAGCCTGGCCAGCAGCTCTACAACGTGGAGGCCACATCCTATGCCCTCCTGGCCCTGCTGTTACTGAAGGACTTCGACTCGGTGCCTCCTGTGGTCCGCTGGCTGAACGAGCAGAGATACTATGGAGGCGGCTACGGCTCCACACAGGCAAGTGGCCTCCAGCGCCAGCGCTTGCCTCCCAGGTCTCCTGGAGGAGACCCAAGACACAGGCATGCAGCCCCCCTGTCCCAGCAGTGTGGGAGACTGCAGGCAAGCAGAGAAACTACATCACGTGCCTTGTTCCACCAGGCTTCCAATGGTGCCCTTGCTTGCTGGAGGGTTCTACGTTATATCTCTTCATTCTGCTAGGCTCCCAATATCCCCCATTCTCATCAAAATGTTCTAGATCATGTTCCTAGGCTCCCCCAAAGTCACGCTAACTGGAGGGTTCTAGGTCATGTTTCTAGTTCCATCAGGATCTTAATGCCCCCCCATCCCTGGAAGGTTCTAGAATATGGTCTCAATTTGACTAGGCTCCCAGTGTCTTCCTCTCTCATGTGTGGGTTCATGGTTTTACTAGACTCCCAATGTCCTCTTATCACTGCAGGGTTCTAGATTATTTTCTTCACTCCAGGGGACTCCCAATGTCCCTCTCTTTCACATGTGGGTTCTAGATCACATTCTATATTCCGCCGAGTTCTCAAATGGCACACTTTCATATCTGTGAGTTCTAGACCAAGAAGATTCCAATTCCATCCAGACTCTTACCATCACCTTTTGGTTGTTGGTATATTCTATATCAGTTCTCATCTACACAAGGGCACTGCCCGGTGCATCTTCCTCTAGAGCTTTCCGGATGATGACTTTGGCAACTAGGGCAAGCTCAGGCTCAAGCTTGATCTTTCTTTCTCATGGGCTGTCAATCACTTCTCAATGTTCCATCCTCAGTATCACTTTAGAGTTTGGTGCCTCCACTCTCCAGTTCATGAGATGGTTCTAGACTAATTCCTGGCCTCCTAAGCCCAAGTCTAAGACTCCTTCCTCTTGATGGTCTAGAGGTTCTAAACCTTCAGTCTTACACTTGGATTTTGTGATAGATCCTGGCATGTGTTCAGCATTGGTAACTTCTGAACAAAATCTTGCTTCCTTGGAGAATTCTAGACAGGCCTTCAGTATCCAGTGACCTCCACTATTCTCTTCATACTCTGGTGGGTTCTAGGCCACAGACTGACTGATGACCAGCCCTGGCCTGACCTCACACATAGAGCTCTGGGACATCCACCCCTTTCTAACTTTATCTTTGCAGGTTCTGTGTGTGGTGCTGATGCCATAATTCTGACCCATACATCATTATCTCTCCCCAGCACATCCTAACCACCAATCAGAATGCAAAGCTAACCATCTTTCTATCCCATGGGCTCTAGGCCACCTTCATGGTATTCCAAGCCTTGGCCCAATACCAGACAGACGTCCCCAACCACCAGGAATTGAACATGGACGTGTCCTTCCACCTCCCCAGCCGCAGCGCCCCAACCAAGTTTCGCCTGCTCTGGGAAACTGGCAGCCTCCTACGATCAGAAGAGGTACAGCCTCACCCCTCACCTCCCTCGCTTCCACCTTCTGTACCAGCCAGGGCTGCAGGAGAGAGGTCAGATGCCTGCCAGAGCCATCAGAGCCAGGGGCAGCTGGCCTTGTATGTGCACTCACGTGTGTGCCTGCCTGTGTACAGGTGTGGGAACATTTGTGCATGTGTGTGTGGAGGCCAGAGGACAACCTTCGATGTCATCCCTCAGTGCTGTTCACCTTGTGTGTCAAGATAGAGTCTCTCACTTACCTACATTCACCAAATAGCCTAGGCTGGCTGGTCAGCAGGCCCCAAGGATCCCCCTCTCTGCCTCCCTGTGCTGGGATCTCAAGCCCATGTTTATTTTGTTTAAATGGAATATTGTGATCAAACCCAGGTTCTCATGTTTATAAGGCAAGCACCTTGCCTACTG
Source organism: Peromyscus leucopus (assembly GCF_004664715.2). Taxonomy (NCBI): domain Eukaryota; kingdom Metazoa; phylum Chordata; class Mammalia; order Rodentia; family Cricetidae; genus Peromyscus; species Peromyscus leucopus. The sequence goes on from NW_023504291.1 coordinate 34,961, forward strand.
AGCATTCTGTGGTCCTGAAGCTGGCTGTTAACACCCCTCTTCTCTCCCCCAATTCCATGTAGACCAAGCAAAACGAAGCCTTCTCTCTAACAGCCAAAGGAAAAGGCCAGGGCACGCTGTCGGTAAGGAAGGGGAACCCACACCTGCTGGGCCCACCACTCACTCCTGTCCCCCTTTCCCTGTCCTTGTTCATCCTATGCTCCTATGGGACTCTGTCTCCTCCCACCAGGTGGTGACAGTGTATTATGCCAAAGTCAAAAGCAAAGTCACCTGCAAGAAATTTGACCTTAGAGTCACCACAGCACCAGCCCCTGATACAGGTGAGTGGAATAAAGACCCTTCCATCACCTTCCGACCCCACTCCTTCCCATCCCTGCCCTCCTCCTGAACCAGGATCCAAAGATACCTTCTCCCATCTTTCTGTTTCTGATTGTAGCCAAGAAGCCCCAGGGTGCGGAGAATACTATGGTCCTTAACATCTGCACCAGGTGAGGATGTGAGTCCTTGGGGCTCATCCTGGTCAATCCCTCCCCTTAGAAAGACTTCTTCACTGTGGTAGGCCAGAGCCTCTGCTCTGTGCAGGCCGCAAGTGCTGCTGCCTTGAGCTACATTCTCAGTCCGTCTCTGCCCCCTCTGTTAACAGCACTTCTTAGTTCATGCTGCCAAGCTCTTGTATAATATTAGAGGGACCAGCCTCAATATTATACATCCCAGGGGCTCAGGAGAGAGCTACTGATGGCAAGGACTATTTTTGGGAAAAATGAATCTCAGCACACCGAGCTCTTAGTCCATTCACTTTTTTTCTCCTTCGTCCCTTGCTTTACAGTTATGTATCCTTCCAAAATCACAATCCTCCTCTCCACCCAGGACACCCAGCCTGAACTTCCTCAGGCAGTGATTGTCCACTATCAGGATCAAAGAGAGTTGTGATAAGAATCACAATGAGGGGCACTAGTTGTTGATTACCATTTGCGACCCAAAGGGGAAGTGACTAATGAATTGAGTAAAGGCTAAATTCGGGTAATATCTAAGAGGGATCTTATGTGCTCAGCTATAGTCTAAAATGTGTTTGGTAAAGAATGTTAAAAATCTAAATATTCCTAGAAGAGGTTAGGTAAGGAGTTAGAGGTCTAAAGTTAGTAAGGCTGTAAGAAAGGAGGGCCTAAGCTAAATTGTGTACAGCTATTACTTAATGTCCACCTGACCTAGGCGGCGTCCCCTTGTGGAATTTACTGTAAGTCAGGAGACTTGTACGTGGGCTGCTATCACTGTTAGTCCTTGAAGGTTGGGCGCCCACCTGGGAGTGTCTCCTTGTGGAATTTAAGTCAGGAGACTTGCAGGTGGGCTATTATCATTGTTAGTTCTTGGAAGTTGGGTGCCCACCTGGGTGGTGTTTCCTGTAGTCCTTGAAAGTGGCCGAGGGAGATATCTGATTCCAGAGGAAGCCTTTCCTGAGGCTGTTCTCCAAATACCTGGAATGTGTATGTCCAGAGAGTGATCAGTCCACACTGTTAGTCCTTCTTAGAGGAAAGTCAACTGGGAAAACTATGAAGGCACACATGATTTTCATAACAGAATACAGCTGATAAATAACAAGTCAAGTAACACCAAAAGCTCCTTGGGATTTGGCTTCCTCTAGAGGAATTCCCTGATCCCTCCAGGTAGTGACGTTGCCATAACCAGCTGAGTTCTTATGATATGTTCCTGCGGCCCGCAGCACCAAGCTGGCCGTCCCTCTGGCCACACAGCGCATCTCTCACATAACCCCAAGGTTCACTTCCCTCCATCTTCTCTCCTAGTGCGCCATGATGTGACATTCAAACTTGACTGCCAGGGCAATGTTTACTTTTCTTATTATGTGATCATCTCTGCCAACCAGTTTCCTCTTTCCGTGACTCTGTGTGTGTGTGTGTGTGTGTACACGTGTGTATGTGAGAGTGTGTGTGCGCGTGTGTATGTGAGAGTGTGTGTGCGCGTGTGTATGTGACAGTGTGTGTGCATTTTTTCATGCCACAGCTTACATGCAGAGGTCAGAAGACAACTGCAGGAGTTGTTTTCTCTTTTCACCACGTGGGGTTTTGACCACGTGGGGTCTGGGGACCGAATTCAAGTTGGAGCTCACTGACACACCAGCCTTCCACACCAACACACCAGCATCCACACTGACACACCAGCATCCACACCGACACACCAGCCTTCCACACCACCACACCAGCATCCACACTGACACACCAGCATCCACACTGACACACCAGCCTTCTACACCACCACACCAGCCCTCCACACCCACACACCAGCCTTCTACACCACCACACCAGCCTTCTACACCACCACACCAGCATCCACACCCACACACCAGCCCTCCACACTGACACACCAGCCCTCCACACCCACACACCAGCCTTCTACACCACCACACCAGCCTTCTACACCACCACACCAGCCCTCCACACCCACACACCAGCCTTCTACACCACCACACCAGCCTTCTACACCACCACACCAGCCCTCCACACCCACACACCAGCCTTCTACACCACCACACCAGCATCCACACCCACACACCAGCCCTCCACACCCACACACCAGCATCCACACCGACACACCAGCCCTCCACACCCACACACCAGCCTTCTACACCACCACACCAGCCTTCTACACCACCACACCAGCCTTCTACACCACCACACCAGCCTTCTACACCACCACACCAGCCCTCCACACCCACACACCAGCCTTCTACACCACCACACCAGCCTTCTACACCACCACACCAGCCTTCTACACCACCACACCAGCATCCACACCGACACACACCAGCCCTCCACACCGACACACCAGCCCTCCACACCCACACACCAGCCCTCCACACCCACACACCAGCCCTCCACACTGACACACCAGCCCTCCACACTGACACACCAGCCCTCCACACTGACACACCAGCATCCACACAGACACACCGGCCTCTACACTGACACACCAGCCCTCCACACCGACACACCAGCCCTCCACACTGACACACCAGCCCTCCACACTGTGCACAAATCCTCCACACTGACACACCAGCCCTCTCTGCTGCCACACCAGCCCTGGGATAACTCACTAAGTAGCCCAGGCTAGCCTCAGCTAGCCTCCCACCTCAGCCTCCCAAGTGCTGAGGCAGCATGGACCACCACACCTGCCTGTATCTACTTACGTTACCCTCAGACAAGTGTTTCCCAAACCCCTCTTCAGTGCTGGGTATAAAGCAAGAGCCTGGGTCCCAGTGAGACCCCTCATCCAGACACTGGCCCTGGGTGCCAACCTGGCCCTGAAAGCTGACAGCCTTTTTTTTTTCTGCCATGTGCAGGTACCTGGGAGATGTGGATGCAACCATGTCCATCCTGGACATCTCCATGATGACTGGATTTGTTCCGGACACAGACGACCTGAAACTGGTAGGGAGGCTTGGGTCTGGGGTGCAGGGAGTCTGAGGTCCAGAGAGGCTGCAGGGAGATGCGGAGTGATTCTCACCAGCTCTGCTCTTCCTCAGCTGAGCCAGGGAGTGGACAGATACATCTCCAAGTACGAGCTGAGCAAAGAGTTCTCCACCAAGAACACCCTCATCATCTACCTAGAAAAGGTACTGCTGTCCCAGGGAGGGTTCCATGTCTCCCTTCCTGTCCCTTCCCAGCTGAGTTTCTCCCTCCCTCATGACAGGTAGCTCAGGCTAGCCTCAGGCTTGGGAATACAGGATCCGTGCTATGGGGTGATCAGAGAAAGAGTTTGTAAAATGAGATGACCAACTCCAAGCTACATCTCCCCTCCCCACAGTCTAACTGGTGTGGGAGATAAGCGAGTTCTCTGCTCCATCATCAGGGACCCAGCCTCCTTCCACGAGTGGGTCTACTCCCCCAGGATGATCTTTGAGTGTGCAGCAACCGCGTCAGAAAAGTGAACTGTGCATGAGTTTGATTGTGCAAGGCAGGGTCTCTCCATGTAGAATGAACTGGCCGCAAACTCACAATCGTCCTGCTTCCTCCTCCTGAGGTTGGAATTATTGAGGTGTGTCACCAGACCTGGCTATCCGCGATGTTTTCGTGAGCACTGTCAGAGCGGCCCCTCATTGCTCTAACAAAATACCTGAGGTGGCGTGATAGAGAGAGAGATATTAAGTGCAAATTGTTGGAAAATAACAGCCCAGGACTGTTTAGCCTCTAACAAAAGCCCCAGGCAGATGGCTAGAGAGCGTGCAAGAGAAAGGCCACACAGTGCTGGCAGGGCCAAGAGAAGTCCAGGAACCGCGCTCCTTTTTATAATGACCTACACGACGGTAACAAATTCCCTCCACTAAGAGCTGGTCCGCTCCTCCCAGACAGGCACTAATCCCCTCCGGAGGTGATCCCCTATGGCCCAGTTACCTCCCTGAAAGGTTCGGTCTGCTTAATGCCACTGTATTGAGGTCTGAATGAAGAGAAGTCAGAACAAACAGCAGCAGGTGGACCGTGGCCAGCGGCCAGAGCGCCGTCACCTGGGTACCTCTAACTCAGAGTGAGGCTGCGAGCGGTCTGGCTCCAAACGTGATGGAAAAGGAAGTCAGGGTCGATGACTGCTCCTTCCTCCTTGCTGGTCCACCCCACACCTTCTAGAGCAGTGGTTCTCAACCTTCCTGACACCACGACCCTCAAATGCACGTCCTCATGTTATAGCGATCCCCAACCATAACATCTCCTTCATTGCTACTTCATGACTGTAATTCACTAGTGTTATGGGTCACAATGTAAACATCTGTACTTTCTGATGGTCTTAGGTGACCCCTGTGAAAGGGTTGTTCAACCCCCAAAGGGGTTGCGACCCACAGGTTGAGATCCACTGTTCTAGAACATGCCTGGTCCCTCAATTTCTTCACGATGGCTCCAAAGGCCAGGGCTGTGTCCTGGGCTTCCTCTGTGACACTCCCTGACCAGCTCCACCCTTCTCCTCAGATCTCACACTCTGAAGAAGAATGTCTTTCCTTCAAAGTCCACCAGTTCTTTAAAGTGGGACTCATCCAGCCCGGCTCGGTCAAGGTCTACTCCTATTACAACCTGGGTGAGCAGCCAAGGCAGGGCAGGATGTCGGGGGTTCCGCATGTTCAAGGACCCAGAGATCTGAGTATCAGTTCTGGCAGCACCAAAGATTAAAACATTAGGAGTCCTGGGGGTCCCTAAGCTGAGTTTCTTTGAGTCCTAGGAAATGGAGAATTGGGAGACGCATGGTCCAAGGATTTGCAGGTTGGGGTTTGAGGAGCCAAGACTCCTAGAAGCTGGGAGGGCCTGAGAATTCTAGGGACCTACAGTTTTGACGACTGAGCCTCTCAGGGCTCTAGATGGTGGTCTCAAGACACTACAGTCGATTTGAAGGGCCAAAAGAACAGAAAACCTGGGGTCTGAGTGTCACAGGGGTCCGGGGTTGGGGACCTAGCATCTCAGGGCTGAGGGGACTCACTCACTGGGCATTTCCCCGCAGGAGTGGTCTCTGGGGTGGAGTCCCTGGCCCTCTGACCACTTCCCATCACTTCTGCCCACAGAGGAATCCTGCACCCAGTTTTACCATCTGGATAAGGAGGATGGAATGCTGAGCAAGCTCTGCCATAATGAAATGTGCCGCTGTGCTGAGGGTGGGTACCAGGAGGGCGTGAAGGGTGGACCAGGCCAAGATACATGGACACAAACTCTCCACTCCCATGGGGGGCGCATGGCCGAAAGCCTCACTCAGGGGACCTGGAGTAGGATAGGTGTTCCCTCTGGGGCCAGCCCCAGCGCAGACAGAGGGACTCAAGAGCCTGTGTCACCCCACCCCACAGAAAACTGCTTCATGCACCAGGCACAGGAGGAGGTCAGCGAGAAGGAACGGCTGGAAAAGGCTTGCGAGCCTGGAGTGGACTATGGTGAGTGTGACTTCTGCCGGCTCTGTCACACCATGTGACAGAGCGATGGGGTGGCGTGACGATGTGTGACTAGCAGGGAGCAGCAGGTGCCTGTGTTCTGTCGGGCTCTGGCTGTGTGTGACTGTTGCATTTGGAACACGTGTAGATGTGCAGTGAAGGGGCATGCGTGATCTGTGTTGTGTGATGTTTCCTGGGGAGACATTCACCCCAGATAGGACACAGACCCCCCAAGTCCAGCTTGTTGAACCAGTGAGTTACTGGGGTTCCTCACAGGAGCATGAATGACTTTTATAACCTCTGGGAGGGGCCCTGTGGACCTGGTAAGTTTCATTTATCCCTGAGTCTTAAGGGCCCTTCCTCCAGAACCTGAGACTTCAATGTCAAGGGTGTAGCTAAATACTAGGGAGTCATGGCCTGAGTGGGTGCTAGCAAGTGAGAGAAGGTGGGTGTGGCTATGGGTGGGGTTGGCCAGGAGGCTGTAATACATAACCATGGGTATGTGGAGCTGTGGATGGGGATAGCTCAGTCGGTATGGCTCTGCGTGCCCAAGCGGGAGGTCCTGGATTTCATCCCCAGCACCTGGGGAAAAGCTCCGCACGGTGACACATGTCCCTAATGTGAGCACTGGGGAGGCAGAGCCAGGAGGTTCTCAGGGTCAGCCTGGCCGCACCAATGTGTTCAAGGTTTCAGTAAGGTCCTGTCTCAGAAAAACACGAGCAATGTGGCTGACTGGAGAAGAGCTGCCTCTGTGTATAAGACTCCTTGCCTATAATGCTGATCGTGGGCATGGTATGTGTGGCTATGAATGTGCACGTGCTTCTGTGGCCTGGAGTAGCCCGTACCCTCAGTCACAGGAAACTTTACCATGGATGCCTGTGCCTGTCGGCAGCGGTAACACTCACAGGTAGCTGTGACTGAGTACAGGAGTGAGTCTGGGCATGGCTGCTGGTTGTGTGTGTTCCTGGGACGGGACACACTGAAGTGTCCATGGCTCTGACTCAGCCTGTCTCTGCTGGTAGGTGGGGGAGTCACATGGTCAGGGGCATGTGCTGGTGAGAGCCCCATGGCCAACCCTGCTCATGACCCTCACTGCCCCTTTCCCCCCACAGTGTACAAGACCAGGCTAGTCTCGACGGAGCTGTCGGATGATTTTGACGAGTACATCATGACCATCCAGCAGGTCATCAAGTCAGGTACCCAGCCCTCTGTCTTCCCACCTCCCCACCCCCACGCCCTCTGCGGGGGCTCAGCCTCCCCTTCCCTGCTCCACAGGCTCAGATGAGGTGCAGGCAGGGCAGGAACGCAGGTTCATCAGCCACATCAAGTGCAGACAAGCCCTGAAGCTGCAGAAAGGGAAGCAGTACCTCATGTGGGGCCAGTCCTCGGACCTCTGGGGAGAAAAGCCCAAGTAAGTGCCCATTCTGCGCATGTGCACGCTGTGGCTGCCCCTCTAGCCCCACCCACTGCCGCAGGAGCCCGCCCTCACCTGCTCTCCCTTCCCCAGCACCAGCTATGTCATCGGGAAGGACACATGGGTGGAGCTCTGGCCCGAGGCTGATGAATGCCAGGATGAGGAAAACCAGCAACAGTGTAGGAATCTGGGGTCCTTCACAGAGAACTTGGTGGTCTATGGCTGCCCCAACTGACCACAGCCCAGCCCTCCAATAAATCTTCAGTAGTAATTCACCCTCCTTCCAGTGTCTGGAGTCGTGGTGTGTGTGTGTGCGCGCGCGCGCGCGCGCGCGCGCGCGCACACGTGAGTGTGTAAACATGTTTCTGTGTAAGGTTCATGTGTGCGCATACATGTGGACACCAAAATTCTTTCCTTATTTCCCCTTTTTTTTCTTTTCTTTCTTTTTTTTTTTTGTTTGTTTTTCAAGACAGAGTTTTTCTATGTAGCCCTGGCTATCCTGGAACTCACTGCATAGACCAGGCTGGCCTTGAACTCACAGAGCTCTGCCTGCCTTTGCCTCCCAAGTGCTGGGAATAAAGGCCTGTGCCACTACAACTGACACTTTGTATTTTTTATTTATTTGATTTTCAAAATATGTATTAATGTGTGTCTACATGAGTTTATGTGAGGCCCAGAAAGGGAGCTGCAGCTACAGGTGATTGTGAGCTCCCTGACATGGGTACTGAGAACCAAACCCAGGTCCTCTGCAAGTGTTCTTTACTGCGGAGCCACCAATCAATCCATTCCCCAATAACTTTTAAAGTGGGTGTGTCTGTGTCTGTGTGTCTGTGTGCAGTACCCACCAAGGCCAGGAGAGGGCCTTAGATCTTCTGGAGCTACAGGTGGTTGTGAGCTGCAAACTATGGATGCTGAGAACTGAGCTGGGGTCCTCTGCAAGAGTTCTTAACCTCTGCAACTTCTCTCAGCTGTGCGCACCTTGTTTGCCTGGGGATCCCTGATCAGCTAGGCTGTCTCTCTGTCTCTGTGCTGGGATTGTGTGCGCCCTGAGGACGGACCTCTAGTCCTCATACCTACACAGCACGCATTTCACCAACAGTTATCTCCCATCCCACTCTGGAGATTCTAGAGCATCTGTGATACCCCAACACACCTGACTCACCTGGAACTCACACACACCCCAACACACCTGCTGACTCACCAGGAACTCAGACACAGACACACACATGCTGACTCACCTAGAGCTCAGACACACACACACACACACACACACCTGCTGACTCATCGGGAACTCAGACACACACACACACCTGACTCACCTGGAGCTCACACACACACCTGCTGACTCACCGGGAACTCAGACACACCCACACACACCTGCTAACTCACCTGGAGCTCACACACACCCACACACACCTGCTGACTCACCTGGAGCTCACACACACCCACACACACCTGCTGACTCACCTGGAGCTCACACACACCCACACACACCTGCTGACTCACCTGGAGCTCACACACACCCACACACACCTGCTGACTCACCTGGAGCTCACACACACCCAACACACCTGCTGACTCACCTGGAGCTCACACACACCCACACACACCTGCTGACTCACCTGGAGCTCACACACACCCCAACACACCTGCTGACTCACCTGGAGCTCACACACACCCACACACACCTGCTGACTCACCTGGAGCTCACACACACCACACACACCTGCTAACTCACCTGGAGCTCAGACACACCCACACACCTGCTGACTCACCTGGAGCTCACACACACCCACACACACCTGCTGACTCACCTGGAGCTCAGACACACAGACACACACACCTGCTGACTCACCGGGAACTCGGACACACCCACACACACCTGCTGACTCACCTGGAGCTCAGACACACACCCACACACACCTGCTGACTCACCTGGAGCTCACACACACCCACACACACCTGCTGACTCCCCAGGAACTCAGACACACCCCACACTCACCTGACTCACCTGGAACTCAGACACACCCACACACCTGCTGACTCACCTGGAGCTCACACACACCCACACACACCTGCTGACTCACCAGGAACTAGACACACCCCACACACCTGCTGACTCACCTGGAGCTCACACACACACCCACACACACCTGCTAACTCACTGGGAACTCAGACACACCCACACACCTGCTGACTCACCTGGAGCTCACACACACCCACACACACCTGCTGACTCACCTGGAGCTCACACACACACACACACACACACACACACACACACACACACCTGCTGACTCACCGGGATCTCAGACACACCCCACACTCACCTGACTCACCTGGAGCTCACACACACCCACACACACCTGCTGACTCACCAGGAACTAGACACACCCCACACTCACCTGACTCACCTGGAACTCAGACCCATCTATTTGTTCCCACTTCATGGGCTGCAGTGGCACACATGGTCTGTGATTCTGTTTCCTCCACAAGTAGACAGGTCCTTGTGGAGGGAGGGGTGAGGTCCACCTCACTGACAGGGTTCAGGAAACGTAAATCTCAAGGTTCCTGCCATGTTACCTTCCTGTCCAGACTCTCTTTGATGATGAACTGTGATCTGTGATCTGTGATGTGGAAGTATAAGCCAAATAAACCCTTTCCTCCCCAACTTGCTTTGGTCATGGTCTCATTGCAGCAATATGAACCCTGACGAGAACACAGTCTCCTTGTAGTTATCTGCCACTTCTGGCTCTTACAGTCCTTCTTCTCCCTCTTCTGCAGCGATCCCTGAGCTTTGGAAAGAAGGGGTGCAGAATATATGTTCCACTTAGGGATGAGAATCTTCAATCTCTTATTCTCTGCACCTTGGCCAGTGTGCTCTCTGTGTTAATCACCAACTAACGAAATAGAAACTTCTCAGATGGCGGTTGAGAGCTGTGTTGATCTGAGGGTATAATAATGAGTCATCAGGGGTCAGCTCAACACTGTGTCCGTGTAGCAGAATAACAGTAGTAGGTTCTCCCCTCGGTCCCATGACATGTCTAGCCACAGATTCGTGGCCTGGTAATCGTGCTAGGTATAGTCTTCAGCTCGTGGAGTTGGGCTTCAGTCCAGTCAGAAGATGGGTTGGTTACACTGTGGTGTTTGTACCACTGTTGCTCAGTGGGCATGTCCTGCCAGGCAGCTGTTCCCGTAGCTCTCAGGGTTCACAGCTGGGAAAGCCTGGAGGTTACTCTCCTCTGGTGGAGTGTATAGAACCTTCCAGCACTGTGAAAGCTAGCCGAAAGGAAAGAAGCTTCCAGGACACATCACCTTGACTTCTTCTGCACGTTCTGTGATTCTGGTATGCGGTGTCTTCAACAACAGGGTCTGACCATAAAGTCCTGGGGTTAACCGAGAGCATTGACACTAGCGTGTAATGTTTGGGGGTCTATGGGGCCTCACTAGCCAGCAACCCCCAAAGAAGTAAGCCATTCCTGGTATTGAACTTTTTATTTATTAGTCAATGGTGTCTAAGAGGACCAATGTCACCCCATTCAATATAGGGTAACATGCGCACACACATACATATGCACATGAAGCATGGACAGTGGTACACAGGTTTCCACATCACTGTTTCAATTATCTTTAATGTTATGTATCCCTCCCATATTTTCCTCTGTTACCATGACCTCCCATCCCCACCCCAATCTGCCTCTCCCTATTCCACTAACCTCCTTTAAGTCTCTGTACCATGGTTTCCACATCCCCATTCCTTGGTTCCTGGAAAGCCCCTCACTGCCTGTGGCCCCTCAGTAATTTCCTGACCTCCATGAGTGTTTCAAATGAAACATGTATATGAAGTCTCAAAGCTAACATCTACAAAGGAAAGAAAATGTGTCGGTCTTTCTGTATTTTACCATAGCAACAAAAAGTAACTAAAACACACTGAGAAATAAATAAATAGATAATTGTAGAACATTTTAAATTACCAGGGGTGAGGCTGGGGAGAGGGTGCAGTTTGTAAAGCGCTTGCTGGGCGTGCATGAAGGCCAGAGTTCGATCCCCAGAACCCACAGTCAGACTGGGCAGGGAGGCATTGGTCTGCCATCCCACAGGCTTAGTAGAGACAGGATTATCCAAGGATCTTACTGGCCAGCCAGCCTAGAGAATTAGTATGTTTGGTGAGAGACTATATTAGTTGGAGTTCTCAACCGAGATTAAGCATTACAGAGATAACTGTGTCAAAAAACGAGGAGGCTGGAGAGATGTGAGGAGGATGGAGAGATGTAAGGAGGCTGGAGAGATGTAAAGAGGCTAGAGAGATGTAAGAAGGATGGAGAGATGTGAGGAGGGTGGAGAGATGTAAGGAGGTTGGAGAGATGTAAGGAGGATGGAGAGATGTAAGGAGGGAGGATGGAGAGGTGTAAGGAGGATGGAGAGGTTTAAGGAGGATGGAGAGATGTAAGGAGGATGGAGAGATGTAAGGAGGATGGAGAGATGTAAGGAGGGAGGATGGAGAGGTGTAAGGAGGATGGAGAGGTTTAAGGAGGATGGAGAGATGTAAGGAGGATGGAGATGCTTAAGGAGGATGGAGAGATGTAAGGAGGATGATGGAAAGATGTAAGGAGAATGGAGATAGGATTCATTGCTTCAAAGTTCATAAGGCTGTTGCAAAGGACCCACATTTTGTTCCCAGAGGCCAAGTCTGGAAGCTTAGACCTAGCTGTAACTCCACCTTCAGGGGAGTCAGTGTCCTCTTCTGACTTGTGCAGATCCCAACCCCCCCACACACATATACTCACAAGGACACACATAAGTAAAAATAAATATTAAAAACAATAATACGGTGAGCCATTGAGGAAGCTAGCTAATGTGGGTCTCTGTCCTCCACACACATGTATACAAGGACACATATATGCAATATGTTCACACACACACACACACACACACACACACACACACACACACACACACCGAGTGAGTCACTGGGGAAGCAAAGACTCTTCGCTGGAGTGTAGATGTAACCAACCATCTTATTAAATAAGAAACACATGAACCAATGCAAAGAAGAAAGCCAAGAGATCAGAGCTAAGAGCCTTACCGCCTGCTGCAGCTAGCCTCTTCAGCCAAGACACCTCTCCGAAAGAGACCTACTTCCTGTGTGTTTGCCTTTATATAGTCTTTCTGTTCTGCCTTCTCTTTGGTTGTAAACCCAAACACATGACTGCCACATCACTGCCTGTCTGTACAGACTTCTAGGTCTTCTATGGTATTGAGATTAAAGGCATGTGTCTCCAATGCTGGCTGTATCCTTGAACACACAGAGATCTACCTAGCTCTGCCTTCCAAGTGCTGGGATTAAAGGTGTGCGCCACGAATGCCCAGCTCTGCTATGGCTTGCTATTAGCTCTGACCCCCAGGCAACTTTATTTATTAACATACAAATAAAAATCACATTTCAGTACAAATAAAACATCATCATACTGGAGCTGCCTGCAAGTTGTACAGGAAAGTCCAAGAGTGCCAGCCTTCATTGGTCATCGCCCATGCTCAGTTGAGACTTTTGGTGATGCACATCTTTGAGTCACTTTGGTTTCCTTAAGGAACCCTCACCCATGCTTCTGTCACTGGATAAACTCACTGGTTCACTGAGCTGGACTCAGGTGGGACCTCTCCTTTTGTCCTTCTTTCTCCCCATTATCTGCAGGAAGATGTAGAAATAGTCTCCCCCAGGAAAAGCAAAAACACCCAAGACCTGAAGCTGAGAGGGTCCGTCCTGGGCAGCATGTCCTCCTCGTCCCCCTGCACCTGCCTTTAGCAGCCCGGCTCCTCACCCCTGTCCCCCACATACTTGCGGGTCCACTCTCAGTTCACTTTAGTCTCACTGCTCTCTTGAGCAACAGCTTGCTGCCCCTTTGCTTGTGAGAGCTGAGCCTCGTGTTCTTGGTTCCCTGTGGACTCCCCTGCACCTCCCCTTCTCCCCTGAACCCTGCCTGGCACCCTCATCCTGCACTTGTCCTGTGGGTTAATCTAGATTGTCAATTTGGCAGGAGGTAGAGTTGCCATGGAAACAATCTTCTACTCACCGCAGCCACTGATTATCTAGATTGGGTTAACTGAGGGAGAGGACCCGCCCTGAGAGAGTTGTGCCATCCCCTGGGCTGGAGTCCTGGGCTGACCAGAAAGGAGAAGGTGAGCCGAACACCAGCGTTCAGCTGCGTCTGCTGCTTCACTGTGAGCCTGTCGTGAGCAGCTGCCTCAGGCTCCTGTCTTGACTTCCCCACCATGACAGGCTCTTCCCACTAACTGTGAGCAAGATAAACCCTTCCTCCTTGTCTTAGTTAGGGTTTCTGATGCCTCAATGAACCACCGTGACCAAGAGCAACCCAGGGAGGAAAGGGTTAATTCAGCTTACACTTCCAGATCATCGCCCATCATCTAAGGAAGTCAGGACAGGAACTCACACGGGGCAGGAATCTGGAGGCAGGAGCTGAGGCAGAGGCCATGGAAAGGTGCTGCTTACTGGCTTGTTCTCCATGGCTGGGTCAGCCAGCTTTCTTTCTTTCTTTTTTTTTTTTTTTTTTTGGTTTTTCGAGACAGGGTTTCTCTGTGTAGCTTTGCGCCTTTCCTGGAGCTTACTTGGTAGCCCAGGCTGGCCTCGAACTCACAGAGATCAGCCTGGCTCTGCCTCCCAAGTGCTGGGATTAAAGGCGTGCGCCACCAATGCCCGGCCCAGCCTGCTTTCTTATAGAACCCAGGACCAACAGCCCAGGGACGGCACCACCCACAAATGGCAGGGCCTCCTTCTTTAATCACTAATTAGTAAAATGCCTTTCAGGCTTGCCTATGACTCATCTTCTAGAGGCATTTCCTCAACTGACGTGCCCTCCTCTCAGATGACTGTAGCTTGTGTCAAGCCGACATCAAACTATCCAGCACAATTGACTTCTTGTCAACTTGACACACAAGCACATCACGGTGAAGCCACAAACTTTCCTTTCTTGTTCATCACCAAGATCATGCGTTAATATCAACATCACAATATAAAGCACTTTGCAAACTTAAAAAGTTCCCATACAGGCCCGGCGGTGGCTGGCAGGGACAGACAGGCCCGCCGGCGGCCCACAGAGGTAGACGGGCCCAGCAGTGGCGGCCAACAGGGCCATACAGGGCCGGCGACAGGTAGACGGGCCTGGCAGCAGCGACAAGCAGAGGCAGGTAGGCCCGCGGCGGCAGCCGGCAGAGACATACAGGCCCAGTGGTGGCCGGCAAGGACATACAGGCCCGGCAGCGGCCCGCAGAGGTAGACTGACCCAGCAGAGGCAGGCAGGCCCAGAGTGGAGGGAGGCAGGCAGGCACAGCAGGTGACAGCTGAAACACAGTCACAATAAAGACCAGAAACAGAGCTATTACTCTCTGAAGAGCTAGTGAAAACAAACTCTTAATCAAAAGCTTGCAACAGGGACACCTCTAACCCTAACACCCGGGGAAGAAGCTATCTCCATGGGACGGAACCAGAACGAATCTGAACACTCCGTCTGAGGACAACCCAGGGCCCAGCTGCTGATCCTGTGAAACCCAACAACTTGGAGGTGTTGGTGAGACTACCACGCTCAGCTGAAATTCATCTGGGAGAGGATTCAGATCCCTATAGTTTGAAGTCTGAAGAAACAAGATCAGCTGAGGAGTTGACGAATGAACAAAACGTAACCTGGGAACACAGAAGAAGGCGC
>NW_023504292.1:0-2000 GCF_004664715.2 Peromyscus leucopus
TAAGAGAAGTCTAGGCAGCAGACTTAATAGCTCAAGGTTCAACAGCAAAAATGTGACTAAAGTACTGTTCTAGTTTGAATCTAAAATGTCATCACAGGCTCATGTATTGACCACTAGGTCCCCAGACTCTGTTGTTATCTTGGGTGTTTCTGGAAGCTGTAAGATCTAGAGCCTTGCTGGAGGAAGCAGGTCACTGGGAAGGGATTTTGGAGGCTGTCTGGTCCCTAGCTCTTTCTCCTTCTGCTTCTTGTGACAGATTGAAAAGCCTACTCCCTACACTCTCCATGTCAGATGTTGTGTCTTACCATCGGTCCAGAATCAATGGCATTAAGAAAGAGAAGATTAAAGTCTTCGAAACCAAGAGCCACAAGGGATTTCATTTAGCAAGAAAAACAACACATGTCCCCACAAATCTAATATATGCTGGGATTTTCATACAAACATGTGATTGCTAGAAGCTTCCACAGAACGTTGGAGAAGTCAACCAGGACGAAGTGAAGAATGACAGTTGAATTTAAAAACTGTCAACAATTTCCAGAATTTAAAATCCTGAATCATGACAGAACACTAGTGGAATTCAGGTGTTTCTGGTACGTGGACTGCTCTCACCCAATGTGAGGTTGAACTGTTGACCTTGTGTACATCCTACTTCCAAATGAGTCTGTCAGATACACTGAGCCTATAGGCTGAAGATGATGCCCCAACACTGCGGAGAAACCTCAGGTGACTGCCCAGGCAGCTGGCTGTTTCTGTCAACTCACAAAACTTTTTGGAAGTTGCTTGCATGCACTTCCTGTTTTTATTTTTGTTAGCTAATATTATTCCCTTCTTGGGTCTCTGAGGGAGTTGAAGATTAGTTAGTTATGGTTGAAGATTAGTTAGTTATAGTTGAAAATTAATTAGGATAGAAAGTGCATTAGATACATCTTGGATTTACCAAAATAGGATAGATAATGGAATTATTTTCTTTGATTTGTCAAATACCTGTTTAGGTATTTATTGCTTGTATATATTGTATATAGTTATTGTACTTTTGTATATAGTTTTTCTTTTGTTAGTTATAACCTTTTGCTTTCTTTTTCTTTTTATTAAAATAGAAAAGGGGAAATGTGGTGGTAATCTAATTGTACTGAATTATTATTTTGATTGTATGTTAATAAATAAAGTTGTCTGGGGGTCAGAGCTATTAGAGCCATAGCAAGAGTGTGGCGGTGGTGGCACACGCCTTTAATCCCACAAGATCTCTGTGTGTTCAGGGTCAGAGCTATTAGAGCCATAGCAAGAGTGTGGCGGTGGTGGCACACACCTTTAATCCCATAAGATCTCTGTGTGTTCAGGGATACAGTCAGCATTGGAGACATATACCTTTAAGACCTAGGGGGCTGTACATTCAGACGGTGACGAGGCAGTCATGTGTTTGGGTTTACAACCAATGAGAAGGCAGAACAACATACTTTAAAAAAACTAACCGACAGGAAGTAGCTCTCTTTTCGCGAAGCTGGGACAGCAGAAGGAAGGGTGAGATTTTAGCTCTGAGCTCTGACCTCTCGACTTTCTCTTTTACATTGTTTCTGTGTTTCTTATTTAATAAGACGGTTGGTTACATCTACAGTCTTGGGAAACATTTAGAGGCAAGAATATTACTCCCTGTGATAGACTTGGTATATGAAGAGTAAGAGGAGGTGGATAGGTCTCTGTGTGGGAGAGAGCATGCATGTAATTGTACACTAGAAGTTAATGTTGACTATCTTACACAAACATTTTCCAACTTTTTTTTATACATTGACTGTTATAGAACCAAGATTCTTGACTGACTGGCTGACAAATCTCAGGGACCCCCCCCCTTTCTCTACTTTTGTTCTTGGTTTTCTATGTGAGTGTTGTTTCTCATTCTTGAGTAGCACTTTATCCACTGATCTCTCCAGCTAGCTGCAAGGGATTTTTATTTTTCTTTTTTCTTCTATTGAAAATAGATTCTTTTCTCATACAATATACCCTAA
>NW_023504293.1:0-60000 GCF_004664715.2 Peromyscus leucopus
AATTTACCAATTTAAATAGCTCAGATATGTTGTTTAATACCACTCTTCCTACTCCTGTGAGAATAATTATTCTACAGATGATTTTGGAATGGATGAAATCATCTTAATGTTTCTTTATCCTTATCCTATTATTTATAACCTACTTGACTATTTAAATAATACCCGCATCATTGATTTGAAAAGGAAGCACTTCAAACATGCGACTTTTATTCTGTAAGATGCTGGGGATAATATTCATTTAAAAGCCTGATCAACTTCATGTCAGCCAGAGTTAGAAAATCAATTTTTGTGAATTTTCATTTGGACACAAATTTTTCTTTTTTTTCTTTTTTTTTGTTTAATTGTAATGAGGATTCAGTGATCTATCCTTATGATACTGAGGCAGAAATTCAGTATCCTGAAGGAGCTCTTATTTAAAGTAACTTATTTTGTTATTTAGTGTCATAAAAGAAATGGATCACCTGGTCAAGATTCTTCTTTACCCCACCAAAGCCACGACATTCTGTTTTATATCACTGGAAAAACAGTACAAGATACAAAATAATGTGTTGTCCCTTGTCATTTCTCAAAACTAATCTCCCTCTCCCCTCCCCCTCCCCCTCCCCCTCTCCTTCCCTCTTCCTCCCCCTCCCCCTCTCCCTTCCCTCCTCCCTCCTCCCTCCCCCTCCCCCTTCCCCCTTGCTGTGGATATCACTCTATATAAATAAAACACTGATGGCCAGTGACCAGACAGGAAGTATAGGCAGGACAAGGAGAGAGGAGAATTAGGGAAACAGGAAGAAGGAGGGAGAGACACTGCAGCCACCACCAGGATAAGCAGCATGTAAAGATGCAGGTAAGCCACCAGCCACGTGGCAAGGTATAGATTTATAGAAATGGGTTAATTTAAGATATAAGAACAGTTAGCAAGAAGCCTGCCACGGCCATACAGTTTACAAGTAATAAAAGCATCTGCGTGATTATTTTATACGTGGATTGTGGGACTGCGGGGCTTGGTGGAACCTGGAGAGAAGCTCCCCAGCAAAAGCTTCCTTTATTAGTATTAGACATGCTATACTTAGGATTAAGTCTTCTGGAATATGTAAGAAGTAAAGGAAAAAATAGAGACAGAACTGAGACAGAAGATGATAGAAAGATCATAATAGTGTGTATGTGTGTGTGTGTGTGTGTTCGCTCTCTAGCTGATACCAGAGAATTATGTTTAGTGCCTTTCCCCCCTCACTGACCTCAAAAAATTAAATTTTACTCCCTTACATAAAAAAAGTCAAAGGTCTGCCAACTCCAAGTCTCCCCCTCAAGCCCCATGAGCTGGAGACTGATCCTCACAGCAGCAATAAAGTACACACAAGTCTGAAGGGTTGTGGTTCAGTATCACATCACATGAGGAACACCTAATGTAAAAAAAAAAAAAAAGTCTGTTTGCACTAGTCTTAGAGAGTGTGCTGGATTCTAGGAAAAGCATAACCCAGAAAGATAGCAAAAGTTTGGGATTGTGAAAACAATTTGGGATGTTGGGGAAAGGGCCAACATGGTCATTTCCTGCCTCATCAGCCCTAATCTAGCAGGATGTGAGTGAGCAATCCATCTGAGTTAGTCCCTCCACTGAGAAAGAAAACTGAGGCCTGAAATGCCCAGTCAGAGCTTCTTGGGGACACCCAAGGTAAGGAGGTTTGGTAATTATGTGTTGAAATGGTGACCCATTGCTGTGGATATCCCTCTGTATAAATAAAATGCTGATTGGCCAGTAGCCAGGCAGGAAGTATAGGTGGGACAAGCAGAAAAGAGAATGCTTGGAAGTGGAAGGCTGAGGCAGAGAGACACTGCTAGCTGCCGCCATGACAAGCAGCATGTGAAGATGCCGGTAAGCCACAAGCCACATGGCAAGGTATAGATTTATAGAAATAGATTAATTTAAGATGTAAGAACTAGATAGCTAGAAGCCTGAGCCATTAGGCCAAACAGTTTAAATAATATAAGCGTTTGTGTGTTTATTTTATAAGTGAGCTGTTGGACTGCTGGGGCTTGGCAGGACCCAAAGAGAAAAGTCTCCAGCTACAACCCATCTTCTATATCTTTAGATGAGGCCAGAGTCACACATATAGGAAGATGGCTAAGACCAGGATGCTTACATCTGGGAAGGGAGTGGGGGAGGAGCAGATGTGGTGGAGTGCCCATCAACATTTCATTCACAGAAACAGGATTTTGACATGCAAGGGAAGGATGCAGGGTTTACTCCGAGGACCACTATGACTAGTTGGGTAAAGGATGGTCCTGGTTTCTAGCCCTAAATTAGAAGGACATTGAAGCACATCCACCACATAAATGGACATTTAGGCCTTCCTGTTGGGTGAGCTAAGCCTATCATTGACAAACAGAGTCTGTGTGATTACACATATGTGAGGTCCTGGAGTCACCAAGGTCACTAATAAAGATGGAAGGTGGGACAGTTGGTACCAATTGATGAGGAGTATGAGTGTCTACAAGTTGGGAGATTTTTAAAGATAGATGATGGTGATGGTTGGACACACATTGAGATGGGAAATCATTCAAATATGTTAGACTGGAAAACACTCAGTATGTATTCCAAGATGGCCTTGAACTTTTAAGTTAGTGTTATATTGTGTTCTGTGGGTAGGGTGTGTGACCCATTGTGAGTGGGGAGATCAGAGGGCTTAAGGGAGTCAGTTGGTTCTCTCATTCCTACATGTGGATCTTGGTCACTGAACTTAAGTCTTTAGCCTTGGTGGAAAACTCCTTTATCTGCTGAGCCATTTTTTCTGGTCCAATATGAACTCTCTCTCTCTCTCTCTCTCTCTCTCTCTCTCTCTCTCTCTCTCTCTCTCTCTCCATAGCATGTATGTGGGCCTCCTGATTACATGGTGCCCATGGATATCAGAAGAGATAGTTGGAGTTCCTGGAGCTGGAGTATGGGTGTGAGATTCATGTAGATGCTGGGAGTAAGAACATCCAATGCTCTTAATCAAAAAGCTATCTCCTTAGCCCACCAATATATATATACCTGGAACTCACTCTGTAGACCAGGCTGCACTGGAACTCAGAGATCTGCTGGCCTCTGCCTCCTGAGTGCTAGAATTAAAGGTGTGTATCACAACCACTGTATTGAATATAAATGTTTTTATGTTACTGGAGGGTGCCTCTAACAAGTAGCTGATAGTTTAGGTGTAATGATTGTTGGGGGAAACAGGGTCTTGCTATGTAGCCCAGGCTAGCATCTCTTCTTGTCTCTGATGCTACAACATTTTGAATGTTGGGATGATCTGCCTGTACCTGCACCATCAAACTTGTTCTCAGGGACCACCTGGGGTATGTGGTAAAGCACACATCACACTAGACAGAACTGACACTCACCAGACCCATGAGAACCCCATTTCTCTAGTGATAAACTGAACACCCACTGAAAGGAAATGTGTCATCTATCCCAAAGACCATGTTCTCAGCATAAAGAAAATTTATTTGCCCTAAATGGACAGAGAACAAGGAATAAGAGGCAAACACAGCCAATAGAGAATGAGGGAGAAGGGAAAGGGAACAAGAGAAGCGGGCAGGGATATTTGTCCTGGAGGAACAAAGGACTGCCTCTGGATAGAGAGGAGACAGATGTGGCACATAAGAAAATGGTGGTTTATAAAAGTAAAATAAGAAACCTTGTGTTTGGATACAGTGTTTAATTTTAACTGGGCATGTTAATTGGTTGAGCCAAAGGGGGCTTTTGATTGCTTGACTTCAGTACTTTGGATTTTGTTTTTCAGTTTTTTTGTTTTGTTTTGTTTTGTTTTGTTTTTGTTTTTGTTTTTTGTTTTTTGTTTTTTGTTTTTTGTTTTTTGTTTTTGTTTTGTTTTTGAGACAGGGTTTCTCTGTGTGGTTTTGGTTCCTGTCCTAGATCTCACTCCTGTAGACCAGGCTGGCTTCAAACTCACAGAAATTCACCTGGCTCTGCCTCCTGAGTGCTGGGATTTAAAGGCCTGTGCCATCACCGCCTGGTTGACTTCAGTACTTTGATTGACTGACCTTGGTAGTCAGTCTTGGGAAGAGGGACTGGCTAGATAAGGGAACAAGAAATTGATGTCTAGCTTTAGGAATATAATCCAATGATTTTTAGCAAGGTAGAGGTAATGGAATAGAAGGGCAATTCCTGCCAGAGCTAGGTTTTGCCAGTCCTGGGCTAGCTAGAGTCCATTCTACCACCCTACTGTCCCAAGCTCCAGAAGTGAGAATAGGAGACTGCCAGGTCTTACAGCATAGTGTGAGTATAGAGGTACCACAGAACCTCAGCCCTAAATGGTGAATGTGGGCCAGGGAGATGCTTCTGTACACTAGGCATGTTTTACCTTCATTGTGTCTTGAATTCTCAACAGAATAGAGAGCAATAAGTCCTAGTAATCCTTACAACATATTTTGTGGGTCAAGGTCAGGTTCCGCAAGGCTGGGACCATGGTGTGAGGTTTTAGTGCCAGCATCTGCAGGTCACCAGAGGTTCCCTGTCATGCTCTCCATGGAGCATCCCAGGGCCACTTCAAAGCACATGCTCTTAGGAAGGCTGGAGATGTTCAGTGACATCCAGGCAGTAGACCAGGTAGGAGGATTCAGCCTTTGTCACTAGCCTCTCCTGGGGTATATTTATATATAACCTGGGTGTGGCTATTTTGGAGACAGGCAGGTGTTGCACAGTGAAAACAAGAACCAGGAAGCAGGGAGAGTGGTCTGGTGGGAGTAGGACTGGACAGCCTGGGAGGCAGACAGCTGTCATGGTGGTCATTCAATTGGTGGATTTTGTTTGGTTAGTTTTTAAGACAAAAAGATGAATCACAAATGGCTGAGAAATACTTCTAGAAGTGCTCCAGGAGTGGGGCAGTGGGGCGGGAGGTAGAGAGGGAAAGAGCAGGGGAAATAGGAGAAACAGTGAATTATTACTGGGGAGGAAGGGGGTAAATACAGATAGAAGAAATGATAAAATAATAGTAAGGGTTCTGAAAAAGCCATAAAGAATATAAAATTAACTTATCTACCTAAAATAATTATAACACGTGTGTAGATGTAACCAACCATCTTATTAAATAAGAAACACAGAAACCAATGTAAAAGAGAAGGCCAAAAAGGTCAGAGCTCAGAGCTAAAACCTTACCCTTCCTCCTGCAGTGGTGCTACCTCTCCAAAAAAAACCTACTTCCTGTGTGTTTATCTTTATATAGTCTTTCTGTTCTGCCTTCTCATTGGTTGTAAACCCAAACACATGACTGCCTCATCACTGCCTGTAAGTACAGTCCTCCAGGTCTTAAAGGCATGTGTCTCCAATACTGGCTGTATCCCTGAAGACACAGAGAATTACCTAGCTCTGCCTACCAAGTGCTGGATTATAAGTGTACACCACCACCGCCCTGCTTTCCTAATGGCTCGTTAATAGCTCTGACCCGGGCAACTTTATTTATTAACATACAATTAAAACCACATTTCAGTACAAATAAAATACCACCATACACATGTAAGTCAGTGTAATGAATATACATAGTTTAAAGGAAATTTTCCCTAATGGGCTGATAAGCCTCCTCTAACAGCCAAAGACCACCTAATAAAACCCCCAGCACCTGGCATGAAAAGTCCTCTTTGGAATTGTTGGTCAGGGTTGTCCAAGAGACTCCAAAATATCACAGGTTTATTGCTCTTGCCCTTGGTTGCCCTCCAGAGGTGGAAGGTAAATCCCTATTGCTGAAGATAGCATGTGCATCAGGTACAGGACCCAGATGCCCCTGACTGAGAAACTAACCTGAATGCCTTCTCACTGAGGACTAGCTTTTATGGTAACAGAAGTCACAATGCAAACTTTCACAGGAAAGTAAGAACCAATAGTCCTAACCTATTTAATGATACCTATGAACTACATAGCATGATAGCCTTAAGGGTGCAATAGTGTCATCCATACCTTGGCAATAAACAAGCTCTCTAATTGGATTTAAGACCTGATTAACAAGAGAAAAATCATGCCTGGGACTAGAAACCTATCCAACTATACAGGGACAGTGACATAATAGATCTTAGAGAAGAAGCTCTAACCACTACTTCACTGGAACAGCATAATAATCCCTAATGACATTTAAAAATTTTGTCCTTACACAAAAAGATAAGTGTAATCCTCACCTCTCATCAAGGAAATGTCTTTTTGCAATGAAGTGACACCATTATAGAAAAATATAGCCAGTCAAAATGCAGAATTATCGATTCCAATCCTCTAAAACATAACTCCTATACCTAATGCTCAGAGATCCTTGATGAAGAGAGGTTGGGTAGCTTATAAGAGCCAGAGGAACAGGAAGTTGGCTGTGAGATTATGTCTCCAAGGAATATCAAAAAGCTTATGCTCATGAAGTCTCACCAACATGACTGCCTAAACAGGAGCTAAACAAAGATAATCCCAACAGACATGCTGTATGTGGATGAGGGGAAAGCTCAGGAGGCTTCAACCCTACATAAAAAAAAAAACCTATAGGCAACTAAGGAAACCTATGAGCAGGGAAAATAGTCTTCCTCAGAGAAGAGCATACCAATTGACTTTCCAACATCAAACACTAAGCCTAAAACATGAGTACAAATAAGATTATATAGACTGAGTCCACACACATAATATAACAACAATCAAAAAATAAAGCATGAATTTGAAAGAGAACAAGGAGGGGTGGGTAAATGGGTGTAGGGATTGAAGGGAGAAAATTATGTAAGTATATTATAATCTCAAAAAGCAAAATAAGAATTAAAAAAAGCAGCATACTAGTGAGGGCATGGCTGGGTGTGGGCAACATCTTACACACTGTCTATGGGATGCTGGTTAGTGCAGCCACTATAGAAATCAGTGCGGAGGTCTACAAAAACTAAAAATAGCACTATCATAGGATCTAGCTACAAGGCACTTGGATATATATATATACGTGTACATACACACATATACATACAAAGGAAATAAAATCAGCACACAGTAGAGACATTTGTGCACTAATGATTATTGTGGCACTATTCATGACACCCACATTATAGAATCAGCCTAGGTATAAAATAACATAGATTTTTTAAAATATGACTTTTTATTCAACCATAGAAAATAATAAAATTATGTTATTTGGGAAAATGATGGAAATTGAGATCATCTTAAGTGAAGTAAACCAAGCTCAGAAAGATAAATAATGCATAATTTGTCTCATCTATAGAATCCGTATTTTTGGGTGGTATATATGCATGGGGAAAGCACACTTATTTATAAGACTGTGAGGGCACAGAAGGCATTAAACCATCCCCTATTGCTCTCCCCCTCATTCTATTTTCAACACAGTCTCTCAGGGAACCCGAAGCTCAGTTTCAGCTAGGCTGTCTAGCAAGTGAGCTCAGGATTCACCTTTCCCCTTCCCTTAATCCTGGGGCTCCAGGCATGCAAGACCACACCAGCTATTACATGAATGTATGTATTTGAAATCAGAATTTCATTCATAGACAGCATGTGCTCTTACATCTGAGCCAACTCCCTAGCACTAGATATTTTTAATACAATGTGAAAGGAGAAGGGGTACTATTTGAAAAATGAAAGATGATAAGGGGACATAAGTAGAGGAATGTGACCAAAGCAATGATATATATATGAAAACATAATAATTGAAAACTAATAATTCTGTATTAATTGATATATACTAAAAATTAGTAGGGGTATGAAGTTGCCTCAATATTGTTGTGGTTTAATATTATAATTTTAAAAGGGAGTAGCAAGCCAGGCATTGGTGGCATATTCCTTCAATCTCCAGCAGTCAGGAGTCAGAGGCAAGTGGATCTCTGAGTTTGAGACTGCCCTGGTCTAAAAAAATGAGTTCCAGCAGCTAGAACTGTTATCACAGAGAAAACCTACGTCTCAAAAAAACCAAAAACAGACAGAAAACAAGCTTTGACAGAGAGAATGAGGAAAGAGGAGAGAAAGAAAGGGAGAAGGAAGGAAAAGAAAGGATGAAAGGAAGAGACAGAGAGAAGAAAGAGGGAAGATTCTATTATCTATCTTTGTAGCCTCTGCGAAGGAAATTGAGTCATTAGAGGGGATCCAAATCCAATGACTAATGTTCACACAAAAAGGTTATTTAGACTCACATACAAATACAAGAGGAGACACAAAGGAGATTCATGTAGAAGGTAGCCCATTTATAACCCAAGCAAAGAACCCTGGAACAGACTACTCATAGTCTTCATGGGAGCCAGACTTGTTAACATCCTCATTAAAGAATTCTAGTCTCCAGAACTGTGAGAACTTTCTGATGTTTAAGCCACCTTAATATGTGGTGTTCCATTGTAGTAATCTTAGAGAACTACTGTACTCAGAAAAAGCTGACCATGTAGCATTTATTATATCCTATTTCAATTCCTTCTCCCCACTTCTCTAGTAGCCTTGAAAAAACAATGATCTGAGATTTTAGCAAAGCCAATAGCCTGGAAGCCACTAGAGGGTAAATAGGATTTGAATTCCACAATTTTTTTCTCTGAGGATTGTTAATGGATCTGAGAGTTTCTTAAGAGATCCTCTGGTCGTTTTTTTTTTTTTTTTTTTTCTGTACATTATAGTATACTGGATTGTACAGTTTGATACAGTGAAATAATTGCAGGAAGTACATTACCCAAAATGCTTAAGAGAAAAAAAAACTAGTGATGCCATTTGGAACCTTGAAAACTCTAACATATTGCAGTGAAACAGCAAGTTTATGCCAGGAATGGGAGCATGTCCAGACTGAATATGCATGTAAACACTAAATTCTTACCTGTGGTGATATTTTTTTTGTGCTTTAATAAATAAAGTTTGCCTGGAGATCAGAGGAAATAGCAAGCAATGTTAAATAAATGAAGTCAGGCAGCAGTAGCACATGCCCTTAACCCTATCACTTAGCAGGCAGGATCTCTGTGTTCAAGGCACACTAGGGAAAGAGCCAAGTGTGGTGACACGTGCTTTAATCCCAGTATCAACCACAGAGTTCTGGATGTCTGTACAGACAGACAGCAAGTGACAGAGCTATGTAGGAAGAGGAAGTAATGTAGCTAGGCTAAAAGAACCAATTAGAGAACAGAACAGAAAAGGCATATAAATGTGAGATACAGAAGAAGCTCTCTTTGGAAGCTGCAGAGTTAGTGAGGTAAGGTTGATGGTGGCTTTCCTTCCTGATGATCTTTCAAGGTTTTCTATGTGGTATTTTATTTTGTACTGAAATGCGATTTTATTTGTATGTTAATAAATAAAGTTGCTTGGGGTCAGAGCTAATAGCAAGCCATAGCAAAGCTGGGTGTTTGTGGCACATGCCTTTAATCCCAGCATAGTAGAAGAGCTAGGTAGATCTCTGTGTGGTCAAGGATACAGCCAGCATTGGAGATACATGCCTTTATCTCAATACCATAGAAGACCTGGAGGGCTGTACATACAGGCAGTGATGAGGCAGTCATGTGTTTGGTTTACAACCAATGAGAAGGCAGAACAGAAAGACCATATAAAGACAAACACACAGGAAGTAGGCCCTTTCAGAGAGGTCTCTTGGCTTAAGAGACTAGCTGCAGCAGGCGGTAAGGCTCTTAGCTCTGATCTCTTGGCTTTCTTCTTTGCACTGGTTCTGTGTTTCTTATTTAATAAGATGGTTGGTTACATCTACATTTGGCACCCAACGTGACAAGAATCCATTAAAACTGTTCTTGGGCCCAGGCCAGACTAACCATGAGCTACTTGCTTAAGCTGGTGCTACAAAAAACTCAGGCCTGCCATGCCGAACAGGGCCCCTTCCTGTAAAGCCAACGCACATGGTCGGAGCTTAAGGAAGCCAGAGCCAAGCCTTGACTTGGCTCAAGAGGAACACGTGGCTGGATTTAAGCTTTAGCCGGCTACCTTTCTTGCGTTCTCTCTCTTTTCTCTCCTCTCTCTCTCTCTCTCTCTCTCTCTCTCTCTCTCTCTCTCTCTCTCTGGATTCACACCTCAGACACTAAGTGGCTGTTTTGAAAATTCCCTCGGATTTCTGCTGTTCTACGCAGAGTGGTAAGTCACTTAACATATCAGATATTTTTAAAGGAAATTATTTAAAAGATTTTTTTCCACATTTAAAAAATGGGTTTTTATGTGTACATTGGAAGAAAACTTGGCTTTGTTTGAAATTTAGGCAGTCTAACAATGGAATAACTATATGAGAAGATTAATGTTGATCAAATTATGCAGTTTTACCATGCTTTATCCTCATTTTACTATTTAAAAAGAGAGTCAAATTAAGTGCCAGAATGACAGCTTTAGAAAAACTTGTTAAACCTGTAAAAATTCAGACAGAGGAAATTAACAGTGAAGTTGTTTCAAAGATTGGATCATAAGGTTACAGACAGAAAGCCTGTTTTCACACAGTCACCTTAATTTATCCAGTAGCCATACAGCAGTTACCGAATTAAATGACTAAACAAAATATTTGGGCTCCAATGAAATGTTAGATTTACAAAGGTTTAAGCAGGCAATAGTATGTTATGTCATGCATTCACCATATGTAAAGCAAATGTTAAACTCTTGGTCAATTATAATAGGATTGTATCACAGGACTGGCGGGAGCTGACACAAGCTGTTCTTGAACCCAGTCAAAGGTTTCAGTGGTTAACTTGGTTCAAGGATGAGGCTAAAAACATAGAAAAACAATGGGGATAAAGGAATACAAGTTTGCCAGGATCAGCATATTGGAGAAGGCCAATATGCTTCAGTACAAACACAATGTTTATATGACATCCAAGCCCTAATTCTATGTTGAACGGTAGCCTTAAATGCATGGACAGAGTTGAGGAACCAGGAAAAAACTGAGTCATTTACAAGGTTATACAAGGCCCAAAAGAATCTTTCACAGATTTTTTTTACAAAGACTGGCTTCAGCAGTAAGAGAATGGTCCTGGATTCAGAAGCTAGTAAGATAATTGAATCCTTGGCCTTGAGAATGCGAATGCAGCATGCAAAAGAATAATCAGGCCATTAAAGGCAAGATCAGCATCTTTGGAGGATTGAATTATAGACACTGTTAATGTTGAGGCTCATGACCATGATGATATGTGGGTAGGAGAAACAATTTCAAAGGTTTGAGGAATGCTAGATGTTTTGGATGTGGAAAGCAAGGTCACTTGAAAAGGGACTGTAAACAGGTCATTCCTAGAAACAATGTGTCTTCAAGGAACAATGGCAACAGAATGCCTCTTCCTTCTGGGTATGTCGAAGGTGGTAAGGGAAAACACTGGACCAATGAATGTAGATCAACAAGGGACAGACAGGGTAATCCTTTGCTTCAGTCTTCAGGAAACTCCCAGAGGGCCTCACGCAGGCCCCATAGCAAATCCAGTTCAAACTTTCCTGCAGCTGTAGAGGAAACCCTACTCAGAGCAATCAAAAAACCAAATGCCTATTTGAATAAATCATGCTGGTCAGATGATGAAACAGAGAAATAGAAAATTCAGGAGAAAACAAGAAAATTTTTGGCAAACTTCTATTAATGAACAAAGACCAAAATTAACAATAAAAAATAAATGGTGTTTTGTTGTTGGTCTTGTAGACACTGGTATGGACATTACCATAATTGCACCAGAATTTGCATCCAACCTGGCCTCTTCAGGAGTAAATGTTCAACTGTTAGGAATTGGGACATTATCTCATGTGAAAGAGAGTGCAAGATGGCTCGAATGTATAGGTCCAGAAGGACAGAGAGAAAATTAAAATGATATGTGGCTAACATAGCTATAACCTGTGGGGTCGAGACTTGTTGCAACAATGGAATACTCAGATTAACATCCATCCAATCTCAGAAACAAATCATAAACTAGCACTTGTTTCTGAGAGAAATATTAGAAGGCATTATTTTGAGTGGTCACCAGCCATCCATATTATACAAGAACAGGGCCCAACAACTGATGATCTCCCAAACCACCAACAGCTCTACTTTAAAATGTTAACAGACAAGCCTTTATGGGTTCAGCAATGGCCTTTAACAACAGAGAAACTCCAGGCTTTAGAAGAGCTGGTAGAAGAACAGTTAAAGCTCAAACTTTAATTTTCTCAATACCAATGAGAAAGGAACAACAGCTGCAGAGAGACATTGGATATAGAGAAAAAAACTACAGAATTAAATCAGCCTATATACTTTTAAGGATGTGCTGACCTCAGAATGAAACCAGGATATGCATTACATGGGGGCCATGTTTTGCTTTTGTTTCTATAGGAGAAGAAAGCTGTGGTACCATCAAAATTGATAAAGGTTCAATTTGAACAAGAGAAACCTCTTAATTAGAGGAGTGATAGTTCATAAACCAGCAGAACATCCAATTTAAACTAACTTGTACCAGTAGCACATGCCTTTTCATTTAATCAGATATTAACTTGCCAAAAAGGAACATCCCCAAAATTAGTCTTGGGGAAAGGTTTTTGTTTTTGTCTTTTAGGAGGATGAAGGTTAAAGAATCTGAAGAACACAGGACAAATGAGACAACTGAAGAAAAGGGACAGATCATCTATCCCAGGAAACAGAGTGAAAATGCGTATGGGTATATATTATCTAAAAATGTTATGTCTTCCTAAATGTTTGTTTCTGCTCTTCTCTAAAGATTTAACACTATTGGTCTTCTAATAGTCCCAGTTCAATTAATTTAAAGCTGACTTTGGAGTTGGAGAATGGCTCTCTCCTTCTTTAAACTCAAGCATGTTGTTAAAAGCAAAATGCAAACTACTTGTATCATGCCAGAAGAAAAGAGCCATCTTCTGCTATGGGACAGGACAAAAGCCAATTTAATTAAGGGAGTCTATTCTGATTCTTTAAACTTTTCTTAAAGCATAAATTTTATATCAAAATTTACAAGATTTATATATATATATAATATATATATATACATTTTAAACTTTGTTAAGATATGAATGGTCAATAGAGTACTAACTAATTCTAGAAGAAGGCTTCAATAGCTGCATATATATAGTCTTTGTGTTCGAGTCTCTTATCAGTTTTCTGCAGGAAATCATGGCCAGGCCTAACATCAACTGAAATCTCCAGGAAAAAGATGGGGCCCCACAACAACAATAATTCCACATGGACAATAATAATATCACTAAGCTGACAAACCATCATCTACAGATCAGCCTTGAACTACAAGGTGCTCAGAGCAATTTTGAGAGGGCTAGCTGAGATGATTCAGTCTCAAAGACTACTTGAATAAGGACTGGAGATAAACCCTGAACTTTGGCATTATACACAGACTGGATAATGAAAGATATAGTTATAGAATTTGACAATTAACCTAAAATTTTTCTTCCAGGATAAAGATAACTTCGCCCATACCCAGCAGGAAGCAATTTTCAGAATACGATGCCCACATTCCCAAAGAGGTGGTGTGGGGCAGGTGTTTTTTGGTCTTTTTAATGGGTTTGGGTCTGGATAATTTTTATTGTTTAGGGGGGTTGATTACAAGTTGTTGTCAAGGGTTAGGAAAAAGGCTAAGCAAAGGAGATTAGATTTAAGGTTCTTGTTTAAAAAAAGAGAGAGAAAGAAAGAAAAGAAGAAAAAGACAATTACTAGTTTTAAATACTTTACATTGGATTGGATTGTTTTATATTGTATACAAATTTTGATAACTGAATATTGTTAGAAAATCTATATATGTATATTTCTAATTGTACTTATACCGTTCATTAACAATGCAATTTTCTGATCCTTGAATGTTATTATTACCGACTATTAGGATATAAAGAAATGAAAGTTAGTAGTTAGACATTACAATAGAACTTGTAGTCATATTAGATATGTTTTAAAATTTGAGCAGATATATTTAGTAGACAGGTCATCTTCAAACCCTTCAGAGATCTACAGAATATGGCATTTAAAATGTTTTAATAACTTAGAAAACTTTCTTTTTTTGAGGCATGTCGCTCCTGGCAGTACCAATCTACTCAGAGAAAATATGGTCATTGAAGAAACTGCATATGGAAAGTTGCCACAACTTTCATTGTGGCAAAAGTTAGCCACTGGACAACAAAGTATTCTTGAATCAACAGGAACAAATGGACAGAAGGACACGAAACAAAGGACTACTGATTGTTGCCAAAACAAGTGTGGTTATGGCTTTACCAAAAGGCATTTTGAGGCCAGGACAATATGGCACCATCCCTGAAGTGGCCTTTACAATCCGGAAAAAGGTACAGTGCCCTTTTCTTCCAAGGCAGCTGAACAGGCAGTGGGCCAGTGACTTCCGATGTGCAATGAACAGCAGCTGAAACAGTTATTCTTGAAGAGTAACTAAGCTCACGCCTCTCAATAGTAGACTGCATTTAATAGAGATGTGGAGAAGAAGGGGATGCTGAGATGAAGCCATATATACACAGCCAAGAAGAATGGACAGCTGAATTAAAAAACCGTCAACAATTTCCAGAATTTTAAAATCCTGAATCATGATATGACACTAGTGAATTCAGGTGTTTTGGTACATGGACTGCTCTCTCACCCAATGTGAGGTTGACCTGTTGATCTTGTGTATCCCACTTCACAAATGAGTCTGTTAGATACGCTAAGCTTATAGGCTGAAAATGATGCCCCAACACCGCAAAGAAACCTCAGGTCAGCTGACTCTTTCTGTCAACTCTCAAATTTTTGGAAGTTGCTTGCATGCATTTCCTGTTTTCATTTTTGTTAGCTAATATTATTTCCTTCTTGGGTCTCTGAGGAGTTGAAGATTAGTTAGTTATAGTTGAAGATTAGTATTTATAGTTGAAGATTAATTCGGATAGAGAAGAATTAGATACATTTTGACTTACAAATAGGATAGATAATGAAATTATCTTCTCTGAATTTGTCAAATACAAATGGACTAGACATTGTTTAAGTATTTATTACTTGTATATATTGTATATAGTTATTGTAGTTTGTATATAGTTTTCTTTTGTTAGTTATAACCTTTTGCTGTTTTTCTTTTTATTAAAATAGAAAAGGGGAAATGTGGTATTTTATTCGTACTGAAATGTGATTTTATTGTATGTTAATATTAAAGTTGCTTGGGGTCAGAGCTAATAGCAAGCCATAGCAGAGCTGGGCATTCGTGGCACATGCCTTTAATCCCAGCACTTGGTAGAAGAGCTAGGTAGATCTCTGTGTGGTCAAGGATACAGCCAGCATTGGAGACACACACTTTAATCTTAACACTATAGAAGACCAGGAGGCTGTACAACAGGCAGTGATGAGGACAGTCATGTGTTTGGGTTTACAACCAATGAGAAGGCAGAACAGAAAGACTATATAAGACAAACACACAGGAAGTAGGCCCTTTCAGAGAGGTCTCTTGGCTTAAGAGAGAGCTACAGCAGGCAGTAAGGCTCTTAGCTCTGATCTCTTGGCTTTCTTCTTTGCATTGGTTCTGTGTTTCTTATTTAATAAGACATTTGGTTACATCTACAGTTTTCATCCCTATATTTGGCTCCATGCTTTTTATTTAATAAGACAGTTTTAAAATTTGTCTGCATTTGATGTCCAAATAGTGGGGCAGGAATTCACAAAAAAAAGCCACTTGCCTGTGGTCTTTGCAGCCCCAGCTTGGCTGGAGCACACGGCCAGCGTGCACTCTGCTGGAGCTGCATGCTGCTGGAGCTGCACATGGCCAGACTGCTTGGGGCTTACAGAACCCCTGGCTCACGCCTGGTTTATAAGGCTCAGACTTGAGCATGTGGCCAGACTTTTTTAGCTCTTCTTCCTCTAGTGAGTGGTGGGTTTTCTCTGGATTCCTTTCTCTAGACTGCCACCACATTAGGTAACTGCTTTGAAATTCCTTGGACTTCTACTGCTCTACACATTTGACAGATTTGGTAAGTCAATTAGGATAACTTAAAGGGTGAAATTAGTTAAAAGAGAAAATTTTTCCTACATTAAAAAAATGGGAAACATTTTTACTGTGGAAATTTGGTCTGTGTTTGATAGCACATTAGAGTCTTAAAATGGAACAATTAAATGAGAGGATAATTAATGTTGATGGGATGTATGTAACATCAACTATGAATATTATTTGTTTGATCATTTTTTTTTAGCATTAAGAAGGTTGGTCAATTTTAGTGCCAAGATAACAGCTTTAGAAAAAACTGTTAAAATGAATCATAAAGAAATTCAGACCCAGACAGGAGAAACTTAAAGTTGAACCTAACTCAGGTTTGACTTTAGAAAACTGTTTAAAATGAATTATAGAGAAATTCAACCTAGGCAGAAGAATTTAAAGGCAATTATTTCAAGATTGAATTATATTGGTTACAGAGAAGATAGCCTGTTTTCAAAACAACAAACTTAATCCAGTAACCTTCCAGGAACTATCTGGTCTAGGGCATGTATAAGCTAATTGGACTCCAGTAGAAATGTTAGATTTAAGGAGATCTAAAGAAGCTATATTATCATATGGCATACATTCTCCATTTGTAAAGCAACTAAGTTTGCTGCTATTTCATAACTGTAATTTTGATATTATTATTATTATTGTAATGTAAATATCTGATATGCAACCACTGTGAAAAGATCATTTCACCTGAAAGAGTTTGTGACCATAGGTTGAGGACTGCTGCCATCTAGACCAAGATCCTTTTCCTCTAGATCAGGCTCCTGGACTCAAGTGAGTTTAGGTACTTAAAACCTTTGTAATAATTTCTATATACATGTTTATCCATAGACATAAGATCTCCTCAGCTGATACTTCCTTTGAAAATTTTAACTCCATTAACCCTTCAGTTTAGCATCCAATTATCTTGGTCAAGCACAGTTATCAATAAAAATTTTCCTCTGTCTTTCATACTTAATTTTCATCATTTTTTAATTGCCTTCAGTTTTTCATTATCCCACTGAGGGCACTGATGCAGCCTAATAGTAACCAGCTGGTTAGATTTTCCTTGGATGCACTGCTCCAGTTTTAAAAGCTTTATTACTGAAAAGTACAAAACTGCTCAGCCTTTGAAAAATTCTTCCAAATCAATGAGTGAATGTTCTTCTAACAACAGAGACATTTTTTAAATACACTTAGTGTCTTTCTTCCTGCCTGATCAAGTCTAGATTGAAAGAGAGAGTCAACCCCAGAACCAGGTGGCACTTGATTAGACAAGTCATGCTCAATAGTTCCTGACTTTGTAGATGCAGATGGGTTCAAAACTAGAGTATTAGAGTGTTTCATTATGTGAAAGGAAGGCATGTGGAAATAGGACAAAGTACAAATGATATAATGGAGTAGGAAGCAGGGATGGGGGAGAGAGCCATGTTGAAAAATGCAGGTTATTTTTAATTTTACTACTTTTTAACTTTTTAATATACTAATTTTATTCTTGAAATTTTTACTTTGTGTGTGTGTGTGTGTGTTGTGTGTGTGTATGACTCAACCTGCTGAGTCAGTTTTGTGTAAATTGTTTCAGAGCTGACCATCTGCACTGGACAACCAAGAAGGAGACTGTTCCCTGGGAGAGGTAAATTATCCTTTTCCTAGCAATTGTAAGTTGACAATAGTTCTTAGCTTGGGGGGACCCCAAAGAATTTTCTTCTTCCGTGCTAACATATCCATTGATCTTGCCATTGCCTGGTCTTTATGTATACATTCTAGGAGAGACTATTTGCAACTAGACTTCCCAGTATTCTGACTTATAGGGCCCTGGCCTCCTCCCATATTGAGTAAGCTGTTGTCTGCCTACCAACCTTGACCAGATGTCCTCCCTAGGCTAATTCCCTGCCAGTTTCCACCCTCTGAATGCTTAAGGGAAGTTCCTTGTTTGTGTATCCTGCATATTGGGCATTAACAGCTTAGATGCAAGATTGTAAACATCAGTAGCGAACTTCCCCTCTGGGGTTCTCCCATTGTGCTGTAAGCCTGTATTTAAGGTTTCCTTCCTCTTTTAATAAACGACATTTGGCATTCTGCTGAGGCAAGTGACCCACTGTCTTTGTCTCTGTTTTTTTAATCCATAGCCCCTCACTAGACATGGTGAACGGATGGTGGTAGCGCAGGCATTATCGATATAAATGGAGGTTTTACCGAGAACCGAGAAAGAAGGACGTTGCTGATGGAAACCCAAAGGTAAGGCTGGCCAGCAATTTAAAGAAAAAAAAGAAAGGATAAGGGTGAATTGAAATGGTGCAGCTAGCTCACAGTCAGTTAATTGGACTGCTGAAGCAGGAGGAGCACTGAAGTTAAGATAGGGCAAGACAGCTAAAGATTTCATGAAAAAAAAAAGAAATCTTCCAATAGAGAAGAGGGAAGAAAAGGAAATTTCCCGTTAGAAAAGGGAAAAAATTTAATCAAGAAAAAAGGATTTTCCCGGTAAAAGGGGGAAATTTTTGAAACTAGGCCCAAAGATTTTTAGGTCCCTGTAGAGGAAGGATGAAGGAAAGAGAAAAGCCTCTTCCCAGTGGTAATGGAGGAGGAAAGGCTCTTTCCAATTTAAAATTTTTCAGGATAGCTAAAATTCTGAGCTCTTTCTGCCTGCCAGCACAGAGCAGCAGCATCTGAATTACAAAGAGTCAGCAGGTAGGCCTCAATGCTGCTGACTGAACAAACAAGCAAGGCCAGAGCTTAAAGTTTTGTCTGTTTGTTTTTAATTTTGGTTTAAATGTTTTCTTTTTCCCTCAGAGTGGGAATAATTCAATATGTAGGATCCCTTCGTGGGAAATGTTTTTCTGTTTTTTCTTATGGGAAATAACTCATTATCAGGCAGTCCCTTCATGGGAGTAAAAAGTGTAAATGGCAGTGCATGTTCATGGGGCTTGAGATGGCCTGGGTCAGTGGGCGGGCAGGTACGCCAAGGCAGGAGGTGTAGCCATGAAGCCGACAAAGGAAACAGATTCGCAGGCAGGCAAGCAAGCAGAGGCTGGGAGAGGGATAGGTGCTAAGTTTAAATAAGCCCAACTTCTGGTGAAAAATGGTTTTGGTCAGGACATGGAATGCTAAGTCAATGCTGTTTGAATTTCCAGGGATATTAATCATTCATTGTTTAAAGGATGTTCTTTCTTTTGATTGTCTTAATAAATATTTGGATGAATGTTTGATTCTCATGTAGATAAGCTAAAGGAACAGAATTCATAATTTTGAACTATATATTAGGTATGCTCTTATCTGTTGATCATTACTGGAACTTTGGTTCTGCTCTTTTAAGTTGCTTTAGAAATTCTTGCAGAGTCTATAGAAATATAAACCTGAAATGGATTGGGTTGTTAGCTATTAAATAGTGTTGCTAAGATAAAACCCATAAAAAAATCTCTTGCTAATAAAGAGGTTACAAAAATTATTTTTTCCAATAAATAAAATACAGGTAAATTGTCCACATTGTTAATAATTGGTGATTTACATTAATGTGTTACTTGAAATCTATAAAAAAAAGATCCTCTTTTTTACCTAAAGTTACCTCTTCAAATCCTATAGAGATTGTATTTAATGCTTTTATAATTGGCATATGTAAAGGACCATGGAAATAGAAGCTGATGATAGAATTGTTCAATTATTATTGCTTTCATATTTTAAATACAAAATGGTGCCTATATGTAGAACTGGAGGCTTTGGAAGTACAGGAGAAAAGGTGTTTTGACAAACAGTTATCAATGATAAACAGCCTAAATTAAAAACAAAATTATATGGTATTGAGATTGAAATATTACTGGATTCTGGTGCTGGACATCTATAATTTCAAGAATCTTGAGATCCCCACTGGCCTCTACAAGAAGTCAGGAAAATGGAGGCTATTATAAGATCTTAGAGCTGTAAATAAAAATCATGCTTCTCATGGGAGCAACACAGCTTGGCTTGCCTGCCCCCGTGGCAATCCTAAATATTACATTTTAATTGTGATTGACTGATATTTAATTGGCTGCTAAAGATTAAAAAAACTTGTTTTTGATGCCTTTTCTAAATTACAAGAGGTTCTTTGTCTGGCTAATTTACAAATAGCCCCAGAAAAGGTACAGGTATCCTTTCCCTATCATTATTTAGGTCATGAATTGTTACACACAGGCATACATCCATAAAAGATTATTCTGTGTATGGATCAACTACACACACTTAATGATTTCCAAACCTTTCTGGGAGATAGTCAATGGCTTCGGTCCACTTTAAAGATTCCAACAGGTCAACTTCATCCATTGTATGATATCTTAAAGGGCAACCCTGACCCTTTATCTCCCTGTAAATTAACAGCTGAAGGGCATACAGCCCAGTGTGTGTGCAAGAGCCCTGGAGCAGGCTCATGTGCAACATAGAGATCTTTCTTCTCCCTTATTGTATTTGATATTTTGTTTTTCTCATTCACCTACTGGAGTGTTTTGGCACACAGGTCCAATTCTATGGGTACATTCCCAGCTTCTCCAGCAAAACCATTAGTCCTTATCCATAGGCTATTGCTCAGATTATATTTAAGGGAATCAAGATT
Source organism: Peromyscus leucopus (assembly GCF_004664715.2). Taxonomy (NCBI): domain Eukaryota; kingdom Metazoa; phylum Chordata; class Mammalia; order Rodentia; family Cricetidae; genus Peromyscus; species Peromyscus leucopus. The sequence goes on from NW_023504293.1 coordinate 20,432, forward strand.
AGTGTTCAAACTCTTGGTAAGGGGCCAGATATTGTGATGACTCCATACACCCAGTCTTAAATAGCATGGTTGCAAGCTAATGATAATGATTGGGCCATATTGACATGCTCCATGCAGGGTCAGTTTGATACTCACTACCCCTCTAATGATGTGTGTAATTTTTTTAATTGCATCTGTTGTATTTCCAAAGATAGTACAGTGACTCCTATCCCTCAGGCCCATGTGGTATTTACTCATGGCACTTCACGTGGTTTTGCTGTGGTAGTTTTGAAAGTCCAGGGCACTTCTGCCCAGATGGTGGAGGTACAGACACTGTTGCTTGCATTACAGATGTTTTCTGATGAGCTTCTAAACATTTATACTGATAGCCAATATGTGGCACATGCAGTTATGCCTTTGGAGACAGCAGCCTACATACCATCCATTTCTCCCATTCATGAATATTTGTTGCAAGTTGCAAGGACTTATATGATGGTCCCGCTCACATAACGTTTATGTGGGCCATATTAGAGCTCATACTCAATTGCCTGGACCTCTAAGCGAAGGTAACTCATATGGCTGTCACATTAGTTTGTTCTGCCTTTGAAAAGGCTACTCAGTTGCTTCAACATTATCATCTTAATGCTGGATCTCTTCGTCATCATACGGACATAACCCAGGAACAAGTCATCCAGATTGTTAAATCATGTCGTATTTGCTGAATTTTTACCTGTTCCTCATTTGAGAGTTAATCCCCAAGGACTTTTACCTAATCATGTGTGGCAAATGGATGTCACACTCGTGCCTTCCTTTGGAAAATTACAATATGTCCATGTGTCTATTGATACATATTCCTCTCTAATTTTTGGTTCTGCCCATTCATGGAAAAAGGTTAAAAATGTAAAGAATCATTGTCTTCATGCTTTTGCTTACATGAGTGTGTCAAAATGCATAGACTGATAATGGTCCCGCCTACAGCAGTATGGGATTTTCAAAATTCTGCCAAGATTTTTCTATCATTAATAAGACTGGTATATCTTAATCCTCAAGCACAGGCTATAGTAGGATGCTGCATCGTACCTAAAAACTTATATTGCTAAAGTAAAAAGGGGGAGCTAGGGGCTCATCTCTCCTCTCCACATTCTATTCTTTCCCTTGTTTTATATATTTTAAATTTTTTTATTGGTGGATTCTGCTGGAGTATCTGTTGCAGATAAGCACTGGAGGGCTCCTGTTGCAAATCATCCTCTGGTGTGAGGGAAGGATCTTTCTACTGGCACTTGGAGATGACCTGATCCGGTGTTGGTGTGGGCCCAGGGATCTGTTTGTGTCTTTCCACAGAACAATGAGGTTCCTCTTGGGTTCCTCAGCACTGTGTACACCCTGTGGCTGCTGCTGAATCCCAACATGGCAGACCTATTGGGCCTTTATGAAAAACTCTCCCTTCTGATGCCAATGGGGATTGAGAGCCAATATGGCTAGCTTGGCAAACATTATTGTAAGCCTAGAACTGTAGCCATGCAGCTGATTCTCAGAAGGTGATGTATGGTAACTGCTCTTCAAGCATGTTTGAGAACGTGTCACCCAGACACCTTGGAGATTAAGGATAACCCTGAAGGTCACTGACCTCCATTTGTTAACAGTAGCATGTCAGCTAAGCTTTTCACATTTTGCAACCTCTTCAAGCTGGTGTAGTACCTACTTTTCAGGAGTGGCTCTGTGCAACATTTATTGGCTCCTGAATTCATTGAGCCTCAATGAAGATACTTAAAATTTGTGAGCTGAATGTAGCCATTATTGAGACTATTAGTTTATTCCTTGTGTGCTGTCTGTTTTTTCTTTATGGTTCTTGGTTGTTCTTTTGCAGAGCTGCCAGCTTAAGTCATGCTGGGATCAAGAAATATGGGCCTTGGTGTTTCGGTTCCTGGAGTTGTGTCCATGCTGTGATGCTCACATGCTCCAGAAGAGAATTAACATCGCTGCTGCCTTGTTGCTGCTATATGCAGTGATGGCCATTTTGCTACTGTTTCTGGGATTGCTATATCATAATTGGTTACTACAGCTAGCACAATGGAGACCCTGGCAGCAAAGTAGCCACATTAATTAACCACAGTTAATTATCTTTCATTCTATTGGGCATGAAAATTTAATTCAATAGTTATATACTTTCGATTGCTTTGAAATTTATAAAACTCAAGTTCCATTTGCTTTGGGATACCATCTTATGAGGACTCCAATTTGCATAAGGCTCAAAGGAAGGGAATGGCTCAATTGCCTTTAGCTCCCAGCTATGTGTGGGTTAGGACTTCTGTTGGTCTTTTCTGTGTCACACAGATTGCAAGCCCAGTGCCACTTTGAGATCTTTGGCAGCAGTTAACTCCACAGCTCAGTGATTGAGCCTGTATGATAATGAGTATTCAGAGATGGGTAATGCTTGGGGGCACTCACCAACCTAAGACAGAGCACCTGTGTGGCCTGGGCAGGTGTCTCCATCATGGGTAAGGTGACCTGCTGATGTCCCACACAACCTAAGTCAGAAGCTCATTTTTTTAGTAAAAAGGGGGGACCTGTAGGGCCCTGGCCTCCTCCCAATTTGGGTAGCTGTTACCTGCTTGCCAACCTTGACCAGATGTCCTCCCTATGCTAATTCCCTGCTGTTCCCACGCTCCTGAATGCTTAAGGGAAGATCCTTTTCTGTGTATCCTGAATAATAGATGTTAACAGCTTAGATGCAAGATTGTAAAACATCAGTAGTGAACTTCTGCCCTCTGGGGTTCTCCCATTGTGCTGTAAGCCTGTATTTAAGGTTTCATCCTCTTTCAATAAATGACATTCGGCATTCTGCTGAGGTGAGTGACCACTATCTTTGTCTCTGTTTTTGATCCAGAGATCCTCGCTGGGACATGGTGAATGGGTGGTAGTAGCACAGGTGTTATCGCTACACTGACTCTTACCACATTTTTGTTTCCCTCCTCTATAATGCTCCTTGAGCCATAGATGCAGGCACTGTCTAAGTGGATTTAAAGTCCATTCAAAAAGTGGGGAATTATACCTGATATAAGAAATCTTTCAAAGTTTCCTGAAACTAGTGAAGTCATGAAGCTTAGGAAAATCACCACACTGCCTCTTTGCTTGGCCAGCATAATCCTTAACTACATTCTAACTCTTATTCTACCAACAGGTAAGTACAGCTACCATCCCTCCTCAAACAAGCCTCTTTTTATAGCAAGTGGAGACTAGACACAATAAGGAATTTCACATGGAACCCAGCCCCAACACATACACCATGTAATTTGCTTTTTTTTCTTTTTTGAGACAATGACTTCATGTAAGACAGGCTAGTTTTGACCTCTCTGTGTAGCACAGGATGGTCTTGAATGGTCGGCATGCTTTTGTCTCCTCTCAGTGATAAGAACAAGACACCAGATATAGCTACAATACATTTCTGACAGTATTTCATCATCACGAAGAAGATACTTTGAGTCAAACGGTGAGACCTCATTTACACCACAAATGACTGGCAGAGTATGATCTCACCTCCATATGAGAATCAGATCCAGATGGGTCATTGTTAATGTCATCAGCTGACTGCATCTGTTGAGGGTTAGAGGATAGTTCTATTTTGAAAGAAAATCACTCAGTGCATTCTTATCATGTATTGACTTCTCTCTTACATGTTTGTGAATGCATTGTGGCCTCAGTATGATATCTTGTAGACATGTTATCAATATGTTAAGCGTGCATTTCACAAATGAGAAGCATAATAGACAATAAGTTCTAGAACACCAAAAATATTTATCTTGTAATATACTGACAGAAAATCCTAAATGACAAGTGTAAATAATTACTAGCATTGGTGAAATATAATGATTTAATAATGGTATTATTTGAGTAGTAACATTCAGAATTTTTAATTTTTAAAAACATTTATTTACTTATGTAGTCTTTATGGTTATTTTTTATATGAACACAGATTTAACAAATAAAGAAAAGAATTGTTTTCAAACATTAAACTAGATTTTCTTTTGTATGTACTAAAATTGATTAAAGACTTTTACAAAATATAATCCAAATGTATCTGTTTATGAACCCTCAGATCACCTTAAATTCTGTTACAAAACATGCACTTCCTAAGCAGTACATCAGCCCTTTTAGTTATGATTAATTTAAGAGTTTGGGCATATTTCTTAAGGAGAACAGGAACAACTGGTTTTTGTATCACTTCTTACAAGCCTGATTATTTGGATGCAGGACTTCTCAGAGTATTTATAATTCTGCCTTTCAAAGGGTAACATTTGCAACTTATGAAGATCCTACTCTGCAGTGCATTTCAGCAAGCCAATTAATCCTTAAGGTTCTGCTTGTGACTGAGCATCTGTTTGGATGGCATGCTACATAGCTGTTTCCTCTAAAATGATGCATCCTCTCATGGAGAGAAGAGGAGTTCTTCTGTCAGGAAGCTTAAAAATCTTACTAGTTTCTGAAAGTTATGAGAGTCGCAAGGCATCTGTACAAGGTTAAGTAAGTGGTAACATTGCTATGGAGAGGAGACTAGGTGAAATAGCTGCCTCCAAATGTGGCAAGGAGTTCCAAGAATGCTAGCTTCATGAACCATCCTGAATAGTATATGGGCATTTCTGTAAGGGGCTCCTGTGAGTCACAGCTCACTTATGTTACTATAAATAATGCCAATATAGTCACTGGCTCAAAAAATGATGCTTAGATGGGATAGTTCTCTGCTCTGTCATCAGTGTCCTAGCTTGGGTAAACAGATTATATTTGTTTATGTGTCCCAGTGAACATAAACCATAGAAAGGCTCTTAGGATATTTATGCTAGCATCAAATGCATACCAATAATAGGATCTTTCATCTAGAGAAGGCCTGTAAAACAGCCACAAGCAATCTCTCTCTCTCTCTCTTCTCTCTCTCTCTCTCTCTCTCTCTCTGTGTGTGTGTGTGTGTGTGTGTGTGTGTGTGTGTGTGTATTTACAGGTATATATGTATTTACATGTGCTCATAACTTAGAATTATTTTAACACTCATGAAAGCTGTTAAGGAGTTTGTGCTGCACATACACACACATATAATATATATGAATGATAGGAAAACAAGGTGCAAGAAGAGACCATATATACACATAATATGTAATATTTGGTCAGCTTTAATCTGTATAGTTAATACTACAATTTAAGCAATAACTCATGTTATATTAATGCTAGCCTTATAAAATGAGTTTATTACTTCGTACCAATAAAAATGAATGGCTGTTAATGTTATTTTAAATAAAAAACTACAGTCTGAGTTAAATAACTCATGGTCAGAGTATATCACAGCTAGTAGTAAAAGTCACATCAGGGTTGAGAAACTAATGAATGAAGTGAAAATACTAAATCATGAATATGTTCCTCCTCAAAGTAAGCTAATGAAGGATGTGTTTCAAGAAACATCTACGTTCTTGGCTCCTTTGAACAGCAGCAATTTGGTGAATGACCTTGCCAGAAATATTTGGCTAATAAAAATCTACCAGGAACATCAGCATTGTTAAAGAACTCATGGCAAATATAGCTTTAAAAAATTAAGAAGGGGGAAACTGTCTGAGAGTTCAGTGATGAGTGAGAAATGTCAGCTCTAATCACACTCCTGTAGAGGAACTGGGGTGAAAAGCAGCTTAAACCAATGTTCCTGATACTGAGGTTCCATCGTGCAGTCTGTGGATAGTAGGAGAATAAGGAGGCCCCCAGACTGCTGAGGAGTTTGGGATTGAAGTTTCAGCAATGTTTTTGGTACACAGGGGAATCTGCTGAAAGCTGCAGATCTGGAACCCCACTCCAACTTAGACAATTATCTTCTCCTGATGGGAAACTGACTGCTGTGGAGTTGCCAGCTGATCAATTCAGAAACAGAATGTTCTTTAAGGAAGTTTTCTCCTCATTCTCCTTTCTTTCTTTTTGAGTTTGCTGCAACTGATAGCTCTTAATAGAGATTTTGTAAAAGATCTGGAATGCATAAAGTACTGTTTAGCAATAGCACTCACTAAATTGCAAGGTTGAGGGACAGCCATTGACCAAAATAGGCTCTTGTTTTCAACTGTCAGGAGAGCTTTTCAGAATATCGAAGCTGAGTATAAATTCTAAACTTTACTATAAACTCTGACCTATAGAAATGATTTGCATACTTCTTGTCTTGTGAATAGTTTAGCTAAGAAATCTCTACTAAATATTAAGAAAATCTCTTCTGGATATTTGCTAAGGTAGCCCTATAGAGTTTTCTTATGAACATAAGTTTGTAAGAAGTATAAATAACTGTATGTTGAATATGAGTGTAAATGTTGAATTGTGTTTAATGTAAGTTTGTAAAATGTAAATATCTATAGTGATATAAGTTGTAAGAAGTGTAAATACATATAGTAAATAGTCATGCTAGTTGTAAATCTGTTTAGTAAGGTTTATACTAGAATTATGTTGATGTTAATGAACCACAATTTGGAAAAAGCTAAAAATTTTGTTTAATGTAATTTATCTGATACAGTTTCCATCAAGACTTTATTGATTTAAAAGGGGCTTGGCAGAGCTAAGGCTTTTTACAGACATCTTAAGACCCAGTCCAAAAAGATATGTCCTTTATCATCCTCTTCTCCTGTAGTGGGAAGTATGACAGCTATGGAGATTGCTGTGGATAGTTGTCAGCTCAATAGGAACCTGGGACAGAGCTGAGTAATGCTCAGTACTCCTTCCTGCCAGAGGCTCAGAGTCAGGGATGGGCAACTTTCTCTTGATAGCTTCCAGCCTAAGACAGAGTACACTTCATGGAAAGCATATCTCAATGGTGGGTAATGGAAGAATTAATCATGAAGAATGACCCAAGACAGAACTCAGTCTATCTGATGGGCCCTGAGGGGCTCTTTAAAAAATAAGAGGGGGGACCTATGGGAACCCACAAAAGCTTCCTAGTGAGACCTGAACTTGCTATACACACAAAGGGCTGCATTAGGGGATGGCTTGAATACATGCATGGTTACTAGGTGTTTGGGATGGTCTGTACTTGGTTGTACTGGGGGGAAATCTTTTGCTTCACCCCTTAGCATTCCTTTTAAAAACCATTTAGAAGAGACAGAATGTCTGGTGGGTTTTGACCCAGGCCCCCCAATCTATCCTGTGTTTCTAATTGTCTCTTTCCTCTATATTTCTATCTACATATTTGTCACTTCTCCCTCCTCAAGAGTACTCTGGGGGAAACAGTTGGAGATGCTCTCCCTCAGATTTGGGATCAGAAAATTCTATTTCTTCTGGGTCATCAGGGCTGAGGTAAAGATGAACTTAGAGCAGCCATTCACTTACTGCTATTAATATATGTTCATGGGGCAGATTAGAAGGCTCAGAAATTAGAAAACTGGCTGCTCATACACAGGGCCTGACTTTGATTACTAGCACCAAGCACCCACAAGACAGCTCACAACGGTCTGTACCTACAGTCACGGGGATCAGACATTATCTTCTTTAGAATGCTAAAGATGATGTCTCACTGCTCCTTCAGTCTCCAATCACTTAAAGGTAAGGAAAGCCCTTTCTAGATGTTGTCTGAGGATTCAATGGATTTCTATACCTCTGTGAATGGACTCTATATTGCTTCTTATTTTCATTGTCAACACAGTTCTCTTAATGTGATTAAAGATAACAAAAGATTTTGTTGAAACCAATCAGAATCCAGCCATATTATATTGGGAAAAGTTCCCTAATTTGAAATAAGCTTTTTCTTTTTGGAATTTCTCGAGACAGATATGTCTACATTGCCACGGCTGTCCCAGAATTCATTATGAGGACCAAGCTGGCCTCAAAACTCACAGAGATCAGTTCCAAACAATCTTTCAAGTGCTGGGATTACAGCCATGCTGGATCCAAGTCCAGCTGAGGTATGTGTTTTTAAATGACCTATCATTGAATCAGAAAATAAATGGATAAAATAGATTTAAAAAGGGACCATCACTGTTTTGATGAACAGTAATATTTCCTGAAATTCTAATTTAAATGGACAAATCATTTCATATGTTCTCAATAATTGAGTTATTTTATACATTTTAAATTTCATCCTTTAAAATGTTTTGAACTGTGTCTGTATGTACACATGTGCTATGATGTGTATGTAGCAGTGAAAGGACAACTTACAATTGTCTATTTTCTACTTCCCCTATGTGAGTTCTAGTGATGAAACCTAGGGAGTCATTTGGATGCAAGTGACCTTAATGGCACTTATTCAGGTTTAAAAAATATTTATGTATGTGCTGATATAAGAGTGTGCATATGCCACTGCCCAAGTGTAAAAATAATAGAAAAACTTGTAGAAGTAATATGGGTTTCTCAGAAATAGAACTCAGGTCATCAGGTTAGTAGCTACAAACTTTAATGAATCAGGGAATTCTCTGGCATTCAATTGTGATTCTGAGAAAGTGTTATAAACAAATGTTTATTCCTCAGAATAAACAAATTAGAAAATGTATGGTCATATAAATATTTTATATGCAAAGGGGATTTATTATAAAAATTGTTTTTTTTTTTCTTTAACCTTGCATGAAAATAAGTTTACAATCTGAAAAGACAATAGTTTACTGTTGTAATATTTCTACTAATCTTATTTGAGCAACAGTGAGATGGCTCAGTGAAAATGGTCTGTGGCTGGAAACCTGATCTTGATTACCATATTATGAGGACAAAAAGTAGAAACCAAAAAGCTGTGTTCTATCTCCTCATATCTGCCATGGGTCTACTAACCCATAATTACATTAGACATACACCATAAATGTTTGTTACAAAATAAATCTTAGTGCCATTATATTACATCTCTGGATAATTCCCATAGAAGGCAGTACTTGAAGATGAAATGCCAAGTGGTTAACTAATGGGGACATGGAGAAGCAAGGAAGACCGAATTATGTGTATTATGCGCATATATGTATGTATATATATATATATGTGTGTGTGTGTGTGTATGTATACATATATATAAAATATGTGTATATATCTATAAAACATCAAGCTTAGTATGAGATAAAGTTGATTGCTGATTATCCTACTTTTATGTATTTTTTACCAGATAAATGAAAATACTGCTTTGAAGACACACATGAGGCATATAATGTTTCTTATATTCCTTTCTATTAAGCATTTTAATATTAGCATTGTTAAAATGTGTTGACAAAAACAGCACATGTTGAGAGTACATCATCTACTCTTGTACTAGTACTCAGGAGGTGGACATATGAAGAGCATGAGTTCAGAATATCCCTGAATCATTACTGACATCCAAGCCAAGCTGAATAACAAACAACAAAATCTCAAGGGAATTTGTAAAAATATGAAAAAAAGCCAGGAACAACAACCACCATCATTTCACAGACATCATTACTTGAAAAGTGTAATCAAACACTGCCTGATATTTAAATAAACAATAGAACACTTAGATGATGAACCATTCAGTACATTGCAGCAGAAAAACACCAGTCTTGTGTGAACATGGTAACTTACTTCCTTCAAGGCTACAATGAAAAATAAATGAAACATGATTTATTATCTTGAAGCTAAAAACAACTGTGATGTCCAAATCGTTTACATGAATAGGGGTTTTCTATTATATGAGTTTCTCCCTATTTCCTGACTTCAAAATGACATAAGTAGACTGAAATATTTACATTACTAGAGACATGGCTGGGCAGTTGAGATATGTTCATTCTTAGGACCAAGGTCTGATTTTTGACAACTCCCGGGATTTCCTACTAGAAGATGACCCAAGGTTTAAGTTCTCAGGAACAAGCATGCAAATTCCCATACCCACACAACACACACTGACATCACATAATTACAATTAAAACAACTCTTAAACAAACCATTTTTTTATTCATGAATGCTTTTCTTTTGGAAGCATTCATTCCTGTAACACAAGTGGTTGAGGCATCTAATGGCTTACTTACAAAGTTCTTCTTCACCATGAATTGGTTCATATAACAAAGAGCAACATTTAGGCATTAAGTCTGAGAAATCAATCCTTCTAAGTTGGTGGTTTCATTTGGGAGTATTCAGGAGATGTTGTGCTGCTAAAGGAAATATGTCACTGGGGAAAGGCTTTGTGAATTTATATCCACACATTATTTCCAGTTCCCATTCTGCTTCATGCTGCAGGTTAGGATGTGAGTTCTTAGCTTCCTGCTTTAGCTGCCATGTCTGACACTTATTGCCATGCCACTTTTATGGTATTCCTGTATCCTTCTGGAAAGAAACCAAATTAAACTCATTTATAAGTTATATCACAATGAAAAAGGAGCCAATACAAATTCATAAAAGTTTACACACGTGAATTAGTTATTTCATGTAATTGAAGAGAACTACAGAATCTAAAAGGGTTATGTTATTGTTTAAATTCATAGTTCAAGTGTTAAAGCTCTAGAGGAAAAGGTACTCTGACTATCAGAATCATGCTAATATCTACAGCTGTGCAAGGAAGGTCTCCTGAATACCTTTAGCTCTAAAGAGAAAGGTACCCTGACTTTTGGAAGTCAGGCTATACCTACAGCTGTGAAGGAAAGAATATCCTGATACCTACTGCTGTGAGGAGAAAGGTATTATTTCATCTAAGTTCCAGGCTAAAATGTTACTTCTTGCTTCATTCAAGTAAAGGGGAAACTGCTGCAGAAATGCAGCAGTCTCTGGTGAAAAGTTGTTACTTCTGCTTTGCTCCTTTAAGGGAATTTTCTAACAGAGGTGTCCATTGTTTCTCTGCTCCAATGCAATACTGAGTTTCTGATCTGCTCCAGTGAAAGGTCTTCACCCAAAACTTATTTAACAGATTTATTTGGGAGGAAGAAATTTAAGAGAGTGACTGCCTCTGCCAGGGTGGTAAAAGGTAGCTGACAACTGAATAGGCACAGAGCTTGAACAAGCTCAAAGATTGGCTGGATTTCATGCTCAGCGATTGGTTGGTATCAAGCTCAGGGAATGGTTGGTTTTGTGCTTAGTTGGTCAAGGGTAGAGTATGTTTCTTTGTCTCTGGTTTCAGGTCCAAAGTGTATTTCTTTCACTGGCCACTTTTAACATTTTGGTTTGGTTTCAGGGTTAGGGTGTTTCTATCACTGAGTCTTGATTCAGGGACAAAGTGTGTTTCTTTGACTCTAGTTTCAGGGTCAGAGTATGGTTTTGGAATTGATTTCAGGGTCAAAGAGTGTGTCTTTCACTAGCTCTATTTTCATGGTCAGTGTGTTTGTGTGACTGGCCCTTTTCACCCTATACATAAGCCTTCATAAAAAAACATAAATTTATTTTTTCCATGAGTTTGCTAGTGCAAACAATATAAAAAAGGACACCATAATTATTGCACAGATTGTTAACACTGCCAAATATTTTCTACAGAATACACACTCCTGTGTAACTAATTTATAAGTGTGTTGGATAAAGATCTTACCAAATACTTTATAATGAGATGCCCTCAGCATCTTTTTCAGATAGCTGAAGACTACTGTAATATGGAAAGGCTTTAACAGATTGATTGCACATAGAAAGATTTACTCCTATATAAAGTGCAAAACTTTACCACTATGACTATATTTATAGGATTTTTTTGCATGATTTTTTCTCATGATTTTGAAGATTACTCATACATGCAAAGGCTTTACCACACTGTTTACATTCATATGGTTTCTCTCCAGTATGTGTTCGTTTATGCCTTTGAAGATGACTGTGTTGTGCAAAGGCTTTATCACACTGATTACATTCATAGGGTTCTCCAGTATGTGTTCTTTCATGTGTTTGATGAGTACTGAATTGTGCAAAGGCTTTACCACACTGATTACATTTATAGGGTTTCTCTCCAGTATGTGTTCTTTCATGCATTTTAAGAGCACTCATATAGGCAAAGGCTTTATCACACTGATTACATTCATAGGGTTCTCTCCAGTATGTGTTCTTTGATGCATTTGAAGACCTTTGTGACATGCAAAGGCTTTATCACATTGATTACATTCATAGGGTTTTTCTCCAGTATGTGTTCTTTGATGCATTTGAAGACTTTTGTGACATGCAAAGGTTTTATCACATTGATTACATTCATAAGGTTTCTCTCCAGTATGTATTCTTTATGAATCTGAAGAGCATTGACATATGCATAGGCTTTACCACACTGATCACACTCATAGGGTTTTTCTCCAGTATGGACTCTTTTATGTGTCTGAAGATGACCACGAGATGCAAAGGCTTTACCACACTCATTACATTCATAGGGTTTCTCTCCAGTATGTATTCTTTGATGTATTTGAAGATGACTTGGGCATACAAAGGTTTTACCACATGCATTACATTCATAGCTTATCTCTCCAGTATGTGTTCTTTTATGCATTTGAAGATGACTGTGAAATTCAAAGGCTTCACCACACCGCTTACATCCATAGGGTTTCACGCCAGGATGTTTTCTTTGATGCCTTTGAAGATGACTGTGTCGTGCAAAGGCTTTATCACAGTGATTACATTTATAGGGTTTCTCTCCGGTATGTGTTCTTTTATGCACATTAAGACTACTGACATATGCAAAGGCTTTACCACACTGATTACATTCAAAGGTTTCTCTCCGGTGTGTGTTCTTTGATGCATTTGAAGAAGATTGAATTGTGCAAAGGTTTTATCACACTGATTACATTCATAGGGTTTCTTTCCAGTACGTGTTCTTTGATGCATTTGAAGACTTTTGTAACATGCAAAGGTTTTACCATATTGATTACATTCATAGGGATTCTCTGTAGTATGTGTTTTTTCATGCATTTGAAGAGTACTGAGGTGTCAAAAGCCTTAATACATTGAGTATATATTGAAGGTTTCTCTCCAGCTTGACTTCTTTCATGCCTGCAAGGATAATGGCACATGTAAAAGCATTTTCACATTCAAAACACAGTTTAATCTTTATATCTGTATGGATTAATTTTATAATTTGGTTCAATTGTAAAGAGGAATTAGATCTTAAGGTTTTATCACTGTATTCACACTCATGTTATTCCCCTGCATCTTTGAAGATACCTGTGATGGTAAGATCCTTTATTTCATGGCTCACATTTACAGTATCTTTTTTCTATATGAGATATTCACATATTTGAAGAGAACTGGAAAAAAATCAGAGCTTTAACACCTTTATTGCATTAATAAATTTTCCTATACTGTGAATCATATTACATTTGCTAAATGAACTAGGACAAACAGAAGTTTTTACACAGTCCTAGTACTCATAGGAATTTTCTGCAGTATGAGTATGGTGATGCATTAACAATGAACCTGGAAAACCAATTACTTGTATATTTGAATCAAATTCAACAATTATACACAATGTGGGGATTGCTACATATCTTCTAATTGTTCTGAAAGAGAGGTATGTCATGTCTTTCCATAGCCCTATGCTCATCTGACTTGTATTCAGAGTGACATATGATATACATAGTAAAAGGAAGAATAACCAATAAAAGTTTTCCACATTCAATTCACACAGTTTTTCAAACAACTGCCTTTTGATTCTTGGCTCTAACTACCCTCTCACTAAACAGCACAGTCACAACAAGTGTATGAGTTACACTAGCTTTACTGTGGACAAATTTGTTATTAGAAAGCTTTGAAGATACATTAATCCCTATTCACTGTGTATGCCTTTTGTAATATGAATTGTATGAAATAAATGGATTGACAGTTTTATAGCATAGCTTTCATAGTGCTATGATTCATATAGTGATATCAGTTAAGGCATTGTTTTCTTGACTTCTTTCTTAAAAGAATGCCTTATAAATGCAATTCACCTACCTGAAATTGAGGTATAAGGTTTTGTGAGAATTTAATAATTATCAATGTACTTTAAGCTATGCTTATTTATACTATTGCTTTTGTTTAAAACTTCCAGGACACATTATAATTTCTTCAGAGGCACATTTGTATCACCTTGGACATGAAAATTACCTTTCATATCTTCTAGAACTTTGACAATGTTCTTCAATATTATGGTCTTCCCAACTGTATCCTAAAATACAGTACCAAAAAAATGTATATCATTGAAAACTGCAAAAATATCAGTTAATATCTTCAGTGAACCTTAAATATGCCTGATTTATTCAGCTCATTCTTGTTCTTTCTCAATAAGATTACAGAAGGGCATCAATAACCAAGGAACAGTTGTCACCTTATTTTAAATCATAGAGAATATTCAGTGTTACCTATAGTAAGAAGGTTCCAATAGGTCTCCAGCATCACATCTTTGTAGAGATTCTTCTGGGAAAGATCCAGCAAAGTCCACTCTTCCAAGTGAAGTCGATATGCACATCATTATAGGTCACTCCATTCTAAAATATCCCATACATATGTACAAAGTATGATACTGAAATTGTTAATGTATACTTCATTAACAATATAATCATATAATTCTTGTGATCCCCACACTTATTTTCCTAAAATAGCCATTATACTGTAATCAGCTAATCAATTTAGAAGGAAACTTAATAGGAAGTTCACCTCTGTCATTTTTGTACCCTTTGAATGGGATATCATCTTGCAAGAGAAATACCTAATAACAAACATAGAGAGACAAGTAAATAGATCAACAGTACACAGTATACACGAGAGAAGTTTATGAACAATTATTACAAAAAAGAAAAATAAGATGGACAAACTAGGTGTATTAGCTCACACATTTAACACCAGCACTCGGAAGGCAGAGGCAGGTGCCTCTGAGTTGAAAGAAGTAGGGTAGGCAAGGAGAGAGAAAGAGATAAATAAAACAAAAGATCTTTTGAAAAAGACATGGACATTTACTACATTTTAATATCACAAAAATATACTCACACAGAGAGACACAACACACACACATAGAAAGGGGAATAGAGATTGAGAGAGAGAGAGAGAGAGAGAGAGAGAGAGAGAATTAAAATGGAATTATTCTGAAACAGAACAAAAATGCTCCTACTGGACACCAGAGGTAAACAAATAAAACTTTTGTGCCTTTATAAGTTACTTCTTTGGAGTTCTTGCTAATTAGGTTCCCCAAATTCCTCAAACATTACATTTTATTGCTATTGCTCTTGATTATCCCCAAAGACACTATATGTTTGAGTCATAGTGCATGCATGGCAAAGTCAAAGTGGTAAACAAGCAGAAGCTTTATCCATACTGACTTGTTTTTATAGTGATGGAAGGTGCTATGCAAGCTACTGGGGGAGACAAATAATCAGTCATGTCCAACTACAAACACTTCAAGCTACAATAGTAACTAGCCTGGCAAGAACTGTTTACTGGTGCAATAGCAGTACAAATATCATAGGAGTGAGCAACCACTCCCTGACTGTATCCAAGTCCCTCTCCACAAGATGAAAAAAATGCCTGGCACCATTATCAGATTAAGAACTTAAGAATAGAAAGTTCATGGGCCTTAGAGATGAATGCATTACTATTATGCTGCTAAGTGGACACAGAATTAAACTTACCATTATATCCATAGGTCAATGGGCCTCCCATCCCTCAACTTACATGCTTCTAATTGAAGTAGATTGTAATTGACATGATGAAATATATATATATCTGGCCAAGGTGTAAAGAATAAGTGACTAGGAATGCCCAGTGTTAAAGCAACATATATAGCTCAATCCCCTCCTAAGTCTCAGGGATCATTGTGAACAATGTGGCAGGAAGAGCATAAAAGGCAGAAGTGTGATCTGTTCTCCCAGACCAAATCTCTTAAGGCTTGTCCCTAGTGGTCCAACAGATCACCAGCTGAAGCCTCACTTCCTCCTGCCCTCCTGGAATTCACAGACCATCCTCTCCAACCCTCCTTCCCCCAAACCTTTGCTACAGCTCAGCCACCAACACCAGCAGGCATTTCCTATGAACACAAGCAGAGAAGACCAATAAATCAGGCAACATGCAGCTATCACACTATGGAAAAACCCAAGAGGGAACAAAAAAACTAAAGAATATAACACCCATGCAACTTAACAAACCCAGAAATCAAGACCTGGATGCCTAGATGATAGGATAAAAACATACTCAATAACAGCCAGGGAAATAAGTCTCCACCAGAATCCAGCTATCCTAGCACAGCAGGCCCTGGATATTCCAACATTGCCAAAGAACAAGAAAAAGGCCTTAACACCAACTATATGAAGACAATAGAGGTCCTTAAAGAGGAATTGAATAAATCCCTTAAAGAAAGTGAGGAAAACACAAATAAACAATTGGGGAAATGAATCAATCCTTTAAATAAAGCCAAGAAAAAGGAAACAAACAGTTGAAAGAAATGAATAATTATGGTGATATTTTATTTGTATTAAAATGTTATTTGTATGTTAATAAATAAAGTTGCCCGGGGGTCAGAACTATTAGCAAGCCATAGGAAAGCAGGGCAGTGGTGGCGTACACTTGTAATCCCAGCACTTGGTAGGCAGAGCTAGGTAAGTCTCTGTGTGTTCAGGGATACAGCCAGTATTGGATACACATGCCTTTAATCTCAATACTAATCACAGAAAGCCTGGAGGTCTATACAGACAGGCTGTGATGAGGTGGTCATGTGGTTGGGTTTACAACCAATGAGAAGGCAGAACAGAAACACTATAAAAAGACAGACACACAAGAAGTAGCTCTGGTTCTGCGAGGTAGGACCACCGCAGGAGAAGGGTAAGGTTTTAGCTCTTAGCTCTGACCTCTTGGCTTTCTTCTTTGCATTGGTTCTGTGTTCTTATTTAATAAGATGGTTGGTTACATCTACATTTAATACTGTTCAAAACCTGAAAATAGAAACAGAAGCAACAAAGAATATTGTTGGTTGTTTTTGCTATTTTGGGAGCCCACCCACCCAGCTCCCAAATAAATCACACATGGAGACTTGTTCTTACTTGTAAATGCCTGGCCTTAGCTTGCTTGTTTCTTGTCAGCTTTTCTTAACTTAAATTATCCCATCTACCATTTGCCTCTCAGCTATTACCATTCTCTTCTGCATATTTCACTTTCACCTTTATACTTCATGGGTGGCTGTCTGACTGGGTGGCTGGCCCTGGTGTCCTCCTCCTTCTCTGGCTCCTTGATCTTTTCTTCCTTCTCCCTTTTCTCCTTCTGTTTATACTCTCTGCCTGCCAGCTCCACCTTTTCTTTCTCCTGCCTTGCTATTGGCTCTTTAGCTCTTTCTTAAGCCATCAGGTATTTTAGACAGGCACAGTAACACAGCTTCACAGAGTTAAACAAATGCAGCATAAACAAAAAGTAATGCACCTTAAAAATAATATTCTCTAACATTTCCCCTTTGTTGTCTAAATAAAAAGAAAGGTTCTAACTTTAACATAGTAAACTATATACAACAAAATAGTCATCAAGTAAGAATTACAGTTATAATATTCTGTGCATTTGTAGTTAGAATATTCAGAGAAAATAGTGCATTATCTATCCTATCTCTTAGTGAATACAAACTTTCACACCTAATTTACTTTCTATCATAACTAATGAAAACTGTAACTATAACTATCTGGTATTCAACTCCATCAAAGACTCAGAAGGATGTATTATTATCTAACAACAGAGATATTTAGCTGCCTGGACAGCCACCCAAAGTTTCTCTGCAATTATTGAGGCATCCATCTTCAGCCTACAGGCACAGAATATCTGGCAAACTTTTTAGTGAAACATGAAATTTGAAGGACTGTCTGCCTTGTATTGGCAAATTTTGACAGTCATTTTCTTCTGTGTTCTGCAAAATATCCATCAGTTTCTTCTGTGAAGCAAGAATTTTGAAGGACTGTCCAGGCCTTAGCCTGGCTTGTTTCTTGTCAGCTTTTTTTTTTTTTTTTTTTTTTGACATAGGGTTTCTCTGTATAGCAGCTCTGGCATTCCTGGAACTTATTCTGTAGACCAGTGGCCTTGAACTCACAGAGATCCACATGCCTCTGCCTCCCAAGTGCTGGGATTAAAGGCATGCACCCCCTAGCCTGACTGCCAGCTTTTCTTAACTTAAATTATCCCATCTAGATTTTGCCTCTGGATTTTTATGTTTCTCTTCTATATATCCTACTTTCACTTTTACTTCGTGGCTGGTTGTGTAGCTGGGTAGCTGGCCCCTGATGTCCTATTCTTTCTCTGGCTCCTTGATCTTTTCTTGTTTCTCTCTTCTCCTTCTATTTATACTCTCTGCCTATCCTTTCTCATGCCTCACTATTGGTCATTTAGCTCTTTATTAGACCATCAGGTATTTTAGGCAGGCACAGTAACACAGTTTCACAGAGTTAAACAAATGCAGCATAAACAAAGGTAACACACCTTAAAATAATATTCTCAAACAAAAGAAAATAGAAAGTGAGGAAATTCTGGAAATGAAATGTTAGAAATGCAAATGAGAATCTTGTATAATATTAGAGGGACCAGCCTTAATATTATACATCCAGGGGCTCAGGAGAGAGAACTACTAACGGCGAGGACTATTATCAGGAATAAAATCTCAGCACACCGAGTTCTATAGTCACTTGCTTTAATTCCTCTGGCATAACATCCTTTATACACAGCTTTAGTTCTGTTCTCATGTCTAGCTCCTTTCTTGCCTGATTTCTCTATATTTATCTACTGTCCCCTCTATGTTCTATCTTAATTCCTTCATCTAGTTCTGTCCCTTCTAGGTTCTCATCTATCTAGTTCTTTCCCCTATCAGCTCCTCTCCGTCTCCTTCTCTCTCATCTGGCTCTTCCTCATCTGTTCTTCCCATCGGCTCTTCCTATCTTCCATCTCATTCTCTAGTCCTCTCTTTTAGCTCTTCATCTAGTTCTTCCCCCTCTCAGCTCGTTCCTCTCAAGTTTTACCCATCTCGTTCTTCCATTCTCTTCTCCCTTCTCTGTCCTCTGCTTTACAGTTATATATCTCCCCCAAATCACAATCCTCCCTCCACCCAGGACACTCAGCCTGAACTTCCTCAGACAGTGATTGTCCGCTATCAGGATCAAATGGAGGGTTGATAAGAATTACAAAGAGGGCACTAGTTGTTAATTACCATTTGTGACCCAAAGGGGAAGTGACTAATGAATTAACTAAAGGCTAAATATGGGTAACATCTAAGAAGAGGGATCTTACGTGCACAACTATAACCTTAAATGTGTTTGGTAAAGGATGTTAAAAATCTATAAGTTGCTAGGTCAATGGGAGAAAATAAAACTGTCTTCTTTTTTCCTGTGGCTCCTATCTGTTCAAGCTGTCTGCCGTTTACTGCAGGGTGGGGAAAAGTGTGCTCAGTCTCTAGGCAACCTGTGTACAGCTAGATGCTCTGGTGATAGCTAAAGGAGATCTGGAACTGGAGGTAAGGTTTGGGAAAAGAGGAAGTAAGGCTTAATTGGCACATCCGCCAGGCCTTCTCAAACAGGTAGCCTGGATGCTTAAGTCTGTTCTAGAGAGACAGAGGTATCTCTGATAAGGTACTTTCCTCCATCCGGTGATGGACCTGGCCAGATGCTACCAATAATGATAATTACAGCGAGGCTTGAACTGGGAGTTCTGGCTGAGCATAGCTGTTAGCACAGAAGTTTATCTAAATATTCCTAGAAGTGGTTAGTAAGTAGCTAGAGGTCTATAAAGTTAGTAAGGCTGTAAGAAAGGAGGGGTCTGAGCTAAATTGTGTAAAGCTATTACTTAATGTCTACCTGACCTAGGCGGTGTCCCTTGTGGAATTTACCTTAAGTCAGGAGACTTGCATGTGGGCTGTTATCATTGTTAGTCCACCTGGGACTAACAATGGGCGCCCACTGGGTGGTGTTTCCTGTAGTCCTTGAAAGTGGCCAAGTGAGATAATCTGATTCCAGAGAAAGCCTTTCCTGAGGCTGTTCTCCAAATACCTGGAATGTGTATGTCCAGAGAGTGATCAGTCTACACTGTTAGCCCTTCTTAGGGAAAAGTCAGTAGGGAAAACTATGAAGGCACACATGATTTTCATAACAGAAGACAGCTGATATATAACAAGCCAAGTAACACCAAAACTCCTTGGGATTTGGCTTCCTCTGGAGGAATTCCCTGATCCCTCCAGGTAGTGACTTTGCCATAACCAGCTGAGTTCTTATGATATATTCTGCGGCCCGCAGCAGAGAACTACGGAGGCAAGTTTAACCAACAGAATAGAAGAGATGAAGAAAGAATCTTGGGCATTGAAGATAAGATAGAAGAAATGGATATATCAGTCAAAGAAAATATAAAATCCCTCCCTAAATTCCTGAACAAAAAACCCAGGAAATCTAGAATATTACAAAAGAAAAATACAAGAAAAATAAAGAATAGAGACAAAAAGAAGAAACTCAGATCAAAGGCACAGAAAGTATGCTCAACAAAATAATAGAAGAAAATGTCCCTCACCTAAAAGAGAGGCCTATAAAAGTAAAAGAAGCATACAGAATATCAAATAGATTGAATCCAAAAAAGTCCCTCATCACATAATTATCTAAATGCTAAAAATATAGAACAAAGAAAGAATTTTAAAAGCTGCAAGGGAAAACACCAAGTAATACATAAAGCCAGACCTATTAGAATTACACTTGATTTCTCAATGGAGACTCTAAAAGCTAGAAGAGTCTGGACACGTGTTACAGACTCTAAGAACCACAGATGCCAATCTAGACTACTATACTCAGCAAAATTGTCAATTACCACAGATGGAGAAATAATGTATGCATGATAAATCAAATTTAAACAGTATCTATCTACAAATCTAGCCCTACAGAAGGTGCTTCATCGAAGAACATTTCAACCCCTGGAGGGTAACTACACCAATAGAAACACAGGGAATAAATAATCTCACACAAGCAAAGCCAAAAGAAGTGAAACAGGGAAATGAACACTTATCTGTCTGTCTGTCTATCTCTGTCTCTGTCTCCTTGTCTCTCTGTCTTTCTCTCTCTGTCACACACACACACAAATGAATAATCAGAACAAAAACAATATAACAGGAATCAAACAATCATTGGTCATTGGTATCTCTCAATATAAATGGTCTCAATTACCCAATAAGAAGATATATACTAACAGAATGGATATAAAAACAGAATCCATCCTTCAGATGCATTACAAGAAACACACCTCAACATCAAAAATAAACATTACTTTCTGGTAAGGGATAGGAAAAAGATATTCTAAGCGAACAGACAGGAAGCATGCTTGTCTAGCCATTTTAATATGTATCAAAAATGCTACCAACTGTAAGGATTCTGTATATGTGCAGCTCGGGTCTCATCTGGCACCTTATTACATCATCAGTGGGCGACTGCATCCCAGCCTAAAAGCCAGACGTGCACCCCATACCCTTTCTCAGTCTCTCCTCTCTCTCTCTCTCTCTCTCTCTCTCTCTCTCTCTCTCTCTCTCTTCCTCTGTCTCTCTGTCTCCCTCCCTCCTCCCGCTCTCTCCTCTCTCTCCTCTCTCTCTCTCTCTCTCTCTCTCCTCCTAATAAAGCTCTAGAAGGTACCACTGGGTTCTGTCGTGACTGTGACCTTCTGCCACCAACCAAACCAACGCCGTATACCCTTTCAGTGGTGGCATGACATCAGATAGGAAATTCTGCACACATCGGTGTCTGTGGCTGAGTGTTGTTGGAAACCTATACCAAGGACCTGCCCAGCTGCTGCCACCGCCACCACCACAGTCCTGCAACTGCCTCTGCAGCACGTCCCGCCCGCTGTGTCCAGCTGCTTCTGCCACAGCAGCTGCACAATGTGATTAGTGAATCCTCTGCCATTCGCCAAGGCTGCAGCCTGACCTATATTCTTTGTGATGTACACCACAGGGGTGGTCCTTGGCTGCATACCAGGACACATTCCATCTTGACGAAGTATAGAATATGCTGTCTGGCCCCTGGGGGGTCTTCTGGGTATGTATGCCTCAGCCCTTATCCATAACATGATGGGTAACCTGTGCTGATTCATAGATATTTCTCCTTGCCTTAGGGATGCCTGAGATTAGAGTCTGATCCCGGTTTGTTATTTTAATTTTTTATTTTTCTCTCAGTTGCAGCCATGGGACAAAGGGGCGGAAACCATTAAATCTGGCCACATGACAGCTTCACGGGAACTTTGCCAGCAAACGGGCAAATAAAAAGAGTTACTTTATCCCAAGCTTTCTGCTAAAGCTCTGAACCTTCTCCCCTCCCCATTTTCTGATGTTTTCTTTTTTCTCTGCCACGTGCAACCATTTCTGTCTGTCTTCCACTCTCCAGCAGTGGGAGGGCTCAAGTGGGTGGGCTCTGTACTGTTGTGTGGGCCCTTCTGCTGACTCTCACTTTAACACTCCTCCCACTCATTCTCAAGCTGCCGTGAAAGGCACAGATGGGTCTGGAATTGGCTAAGATCCAAGCAAATAAGTTTACAGTAGTCAGGATGGCTCTTAAGCCAGAAAATCAGCTTATAGCCTCAGGAAGTCTTCCAAAAGGATCAGTTTAGTCTGCTGCCTGGCAGATCTTCCAAAAAGCTGTCCCTAAGCCAGCAATCATCAAGGAAATAAAAATTTCAAGACACGGAGTAAAATCCATCTCTTGTTCCCCAGACCTCCTTGGACTAAAACTTAAGCATCTGGAGAACAAGGCTTCTGACACCAAAGGGGTCATCTGTGGGTGTGCCAGGGAAGAGATCAAAAAGCCTGAAAACAAGACCCTGAAAACTGTTCCTGTTTTAAGTGAGAAAATGGCCACGGGCTAGTGAGTGCCCTGCCAGGCATCAGTAACCCTTGTTGAAAGTGCTGTCTAGAAAGACAACAGGTCAGCTGATTGCCCCAGGCACCAAGACACATGAAACATCAAGCTAAAACCTCAGCAGACCTAGGCTTGGCTACAGGCTTGCAGGGAACCCAGAATGCAGCAGGAAGCAAATCCATTTCTTTCCTTCTGGACTCAGTCCTGGAGTTTGGGGATGTCATCTCTCTCATTCCTTCCTATTGTCAGGTAGGGAGGACAGCCTTACCACCTCACTAGATTTAATTGCACTTTCAGGGTTACTTAATGGGAAAAGATTTCCAGCTAAGATAGGAGCTTCCATGTGCCTCTCACTCCAGACTTACCTGCCTGTGCTTACAGGTTCCTGATCTTTGTCTTGTCCCTAATTCCAAAGAAATAAGTTCTCATGCACCACAAGCTTTTCTCTTCCCAGTTCCCTGTTCTAACTCACTGTTCAGCTAATGGTAAAGGACCACCACAGAACCACAGTCCAGAGATCATCAAGTAAGAAACTGTAACAGCTAAAAGGTATTTACACCCCAGACGAAAAAGGACTCTGGGCTCTACAAAAACAGACTTTTAAATAAAATCTATTATGTGAAATGCTTTTAACAATTTGATCACCTGTCTCCTGGATGCCAAACTAGTAAAGGAAACAACTGCCTTAAAATAATCTGTCTCTGATAAAGCTTAACATGTTCCAGTCTCTCTGTCTCTCCATTAACACTAACCATATAAGCAGAGTACTAAACACCACATATGGTCACTAATCTTTCTCATGGTTGCTTCTTAACATGTTTCAAACTTTTCCCAAGCTCCAGAAACAGCTTAAATCCATCAGGACAGGTCGGACCTACTTCAGGCTTTTCCTGTCTCACCAGCATCCTGTCAGATACAAAAGAGCCAGAGTGCCAAGCCAAAAAAGGTGCATGGCTCTGTGGTGGTAATCTAATTGTACTGAAATGTGATTTTGATTGTATGTTAATAAATAAAGTTGCCAGGGGTCAGAGCTATTAGAGCCATAGCAAGAGTGTGTGGCGGTGTGGCATACGCCTTTAATCCCATAGATCTCTGTTGTTCAGGGATACAGCAGCATTGGAGACATATACCTTTAAGACCTAGGGGGCTGTACATTCAGACAGTGACGAGGCAGTCACGGTGTTTGGGTTTACAACCAATGAGAAGGTAGAACAAAATACTATAATAGACGAACAGACAGGAAATAGGTCTCTTTCGGGAAGCTGGGACACCACAGGCGAAGGGTGAGATTTTAGCTCTGACCTCCGGCTTCTCATTTACATTGTTTCTGTGTTTTCTTATTTAATAAGACGGTTGGTTGCATCAATATGGCTCCAGGACAGACAGCTCATCATCCAACAACACTTGTCTACCTTGGAAGACCCCAACCCCCACCTTCTATTCCCCCCAAGAGCCAACAATGTCCACCAGTCAGCTAGAAGCAGTTTTTGAGAGAAACAACTCCCCTATTTCATTCCTATTTACTTTTTTTTTTTTTTTATAATAAGCAAAAGTCTGGAATGTAAGGATTCTGTAGATGTGCAGCTCGGGTCTTGTCTGGCACCTTATTACATCATCATCAGACAACTGCATCCCAGCCTAAAAGCCGGACCGTGCACCCCCATGCGTTCTCTCAGTCTCTCTCTCCATGCCCTTTCTCTGCAGTTTCTTGTTCCTTCTCTCTCTCTCTCTCTCTCTCTCTCTCTCTCTCTCTCTCTCTCTCTCTCTCTCTTTCTCTCCTAATAAGCTCTAAAAGGTACCCCTGGGTTCTGTCGTGACTGTGACCTTTCCACACCGACCAAACCAGCACTGCTGTAGTATCCAGAGCCAGCCAAACCAGTGTCATATAACCTTTCACCACCCTCTCAAGTCCCTCATACACCCTCAAAGCAGTCTAAATCCAGAATTGTATTTTACTCTTAGTTCTGGGAGTGTGTTTCCACAATGATGTCTAGGTATATACTTTTTGCTAAAAATATATATAATATAAGTATACTATATACTATGAATGAAATTTACTATTACTTTTTTTTTATTTTGCTTACATTTTATCAATAAAAATCACAGAGTAGCAACAAAATATACAATCTGGAAAAGTACTTTAAGTTTAAAAAGAAAGAAAAAATTGGCATTAATATATCATATGTACATCATATAAACTGTAATTCTCTTATGTAATATAAAATATGACTAAAAAATGTTAATTACAACAGATTAGATTTGATGAGCAACAGTGAGAAGCAAGATGTTGTAACAAATGTGATGCACACAGAAAGAAACAATATTGCCTTTCAACTAACACACAGAAATTGAACCCATTCTCCTAAAAAATGTTTAGGTATCTATGCAATGACTGATAGAACAATGTTATTAGAGAGGACAATAATAGTAAAATTATGTTATAAGTAATAATTTTTAAAACCTTAAGGTCTAATGACCTTAAGGATATTTGTATGTACACATGATCACCAGGACATTATACATGAGTACACAAATAGTAAAACTCAGAAGCAATCTACGTGGTTGCATATAGTAGAACTGGATGAAAGTTATGCTGAACTGCATTAAGACCTAGAATGGCAGGCAAACCTATGTATGCCTAATGTATAAGGATAGACATGCAAGATCATCTAAGTTAGATCCTTAGACACATATGCAAATTAGCCCTCACAAATAAAAGTAATAAAACATATGAAGGCTAAGGAGTTGCCTCAGACAATAAAGGCTGTTGCAACCAAGGCTAAAGACTAGTTTGATTCACAAGACCCATATGTTAGAAGAAAACAAATTCCCTCTGGCCTTCACAAAAGCACTGTGGAATCTGTGTGTGCAAACAGTAGAATATTGAAAACATGTGATTAACTTAACAAGATAGTAGTGCTGTGGGATATCTTCTTGGAAACTGTGAATATGTGTTGCTCTGATTGGTTGATAAATAAAGCTGTTTGGCCAATAGCAAAGAAGAATAAGGTTAGGTAGTACATTCAAACTGAAGAGACAGAGGAAGAAAGGGAAGTCAGGAGAGACACTGAAAGCCACCACCAGAAGAAGCAAAATGTGAAAGTACCAGTAAGCCACAAAGCCACATTGTGAGACATAGAATAACAGGAATGGTTGAATTAGGTTATAAGATCTAGTTAATAATGTGTCTGAGCCATAGGTCATACAGTTTGTAATTAATATAAGCCTCTGGGTGATTATTTTAATAAGCAGATGTGGGACTGCAGGGCTGGGTGGGATCAGAGAAACTTCCAACTACAAAATAGTGTGCTTTTATACTTTTATTCCCCTAATGAAAGGGTACTTTCTGGGATGCTATAGGCATTACTCCTGGCTAACATTTGCTCCATTAATTTACACTCAATCATTCCTACTAAGTCTATTAACATAAATGGCTCTTCTAAATCTTAGTCTCTAAGACTTCTCAGCCCACTTAAGTTCCAAAATTCAACTTGCCCTCTAGCAACAAAAACCAGTCATATTAATGAACTCCTAGACATTTTCACTTCTCATTATTTCTAATCTTTAATTTTTTCTTTTTCTTTTGCATGTGTATTCCTATGAAGGTACACATGTCTATATGGGTATAATGTTCATAAGGGTGCAAGAGGACAATTTTGGGTGTTATTTCTCTGGTGTCATCCTGAGATTGATTTAGGAATAAAGATCAAAGTGTATGATACCTGGAGCAGATCATACCTACATCCAAAGCATCTTTCTCTGTTTTATACCTCTGAACAAATTCAGCAAGCTTGGTTAAAAGCCAAACTTAAGAAAAGGCAAAAATACTACCTGCATTCATAAGCAAATATTGTAAATCTTGGGAAGAGTATCAAGTTATTTGAAAAGAGTAATGCTAAAAGATAAACTAATTGTGAGGGTTATTTATTTATTTAGTTTGTGTGTTACATTATTTGATTTTATTTTCACTACATAACCTAGGCTAGCTCTTAACTCATGGTCCTTGTCCTGTTTGGCTTTTCCTAAACATGACATAAGGATTATTTGGGAAGAGGAACTTCAATTATAGGGTGTTTCCTTGATTATGAAGGGCGGTCCAGCCCACTGTGGAGCTGTACTATTCCTGGGCAACTGGTACAGCAGTGTGTAGGAAAGCAAACATAATTTTTAGATGCCTGTTTCTTTCTAATGAGAGAGAGAAAGAGAGACAGTGAAAAATGGGGTGTAGACTTGGATGGGAGGGGAAGATCAGGGAGGAACTGGGGACAGGGGAATTATAATCAACTGCATGAAAAATCTATTTCAATAGAAAAAGTAAAGAAAAGAATAAAGAAAGACAACTGAAGAAGCCAAGAAGAACAAGCCAATAAGCAGTATTCCTACAGGGTCTTTATTTCAGTTCCTGTCTCTAGGCTTCTGCCTTGAGTTCCTGATTGACTTTCCTGCATGGTGGACTGTGAACTGAACCTGTAAGCCAAATAAACCCTTTCCTTTCCAAGAACTAAGTGAACTCAGTGATTCTAAAAGCATCCCATGAAGTGAAGAAGAGGAAACAAAGAGGCAGGAGCACAGAAGGGGCGGGGAAAAGGGACAGATTTGGTCAAGATACAATATACTCATGTATGAAATCCTAAACTAATAAAGGGTGGCTAATGTATGGCTAACAAACCAAAACAGTTAAATAACCCTGAATTTTTCAACATGATTTTGGTCAATTGTGAGCCTAGGTAGAAAATAAGCAACTGTAACCTGAAACATCACCCTAGCACCTATAAATTAAATGAATGCTTCTTAAACGCAAAAAACAGTTTGTTTGTATTTTAAAGCTGCACAGGAAAGTACTGGTAAGCTGACAGTGTACTGATTGTTGAGAAGTGAGCATTATTATAAAATTATTATTATTCAAAACAGGAGTTGAAAACCATAAACTCATGACAGTAAGAATGTTGACACCAGTTCTTAAAATATTTCATATTCCTTCAAAAGAAACCTTTTTACAGCCTCTAACATTCATTCAAATGTAGCCTAATTCCTTTATCTCTAAGGACAGGTCTAACTGTTGAAATCAGTGAACTCAATGAAAATATTGTGTGAAATAGAAGGCAACTAGGTTTACCATTTTCAAGTGAAAATCAGAAATGACTAAAAAGATAGTAACTTATCTGCCAAGTGGCTTTGCAACATAAATCAGTCTCCAAGACTTTTAAACACTGAGTCATTACTGAATGAGAAGTGTCAGGGACAAAGGATAGAATCTCTAGTTAACAGACCCCCAATAAGACAGGGAACTAGATCAGCTTACAGTCAGGTTGACCCTCTCACCCTGTAAACATCCTATACAAACATCCTGTTAGCTTGCCCCACCTTATGCAGATGACAGCTTCTTGCTCCCCCCACCCTGCGGAACTATATAAACCTTTGTGGAAGAGAAATAAAGTGGCACCTTGATCAGAATCCAGACTTGGTGTCTTTTCCTTTGTATCTCCTGTCCCTACATTCCCTCCTTAGGGTGGTCAAGAACCTGTTGAAGCCCTGCAGGCGCGGCAGAGAAGAGCTTTCAATTGTGTTTGTTTACTTTCAAAAGTCAATTTATTGTGAAAATGTGCAAAATCAATGTTTGCTCATGTAGTATGGCATTTTCATTTTTATTCTTATTCAAAGGGACTCACAGTTAACATTAGTCACTTCAGGAATAAAATCCAAACAAGATAAACCACTGGTTAAAATTAAAATAGTGATTCTCAAGAAATGAACATTATAGAGCACAATTATGTCAATATTTTTATGGATAGACAATTTACAGAGAGAGGAGAGAGGAGAGAGGGAAGAGGCTAACCCTAACCCTAACCCTAACCCTAACCCTGAGGAGAGAGGAGAGAGACAATCTCTGATTACCAGAAGCCTGTAGTGTAGTATTTAAACCACACATGAAAATCAAAAATTGCTCTTAATGCACTCTAGTAGGAGCTTGGGATGTAGCTCACCTAGTTGGTGGAGTGTTTGCCCTGTGATCATGTTACCAACAACACGTGTAACAGCTGTGGTAGTGGTGCACATTTGTAATCCCAGCACTTCTTGAGACAGAGAAAGAAAGATCAGAAGTTCAAGAATTCAAATGAGATGAAGGTCAATCTGGGCTACCTGAGAGCCTGTCTCAAAAAACTAAACTAAACAAACAATAGCAATATTGTCAGACTGGGGGATAGAAGGCAAAGGCTCAGCAATTAAAAGTACTGGTTACTTTTCTCAGGGACCTGGGTTTGATTTCCAGCATCCACATAGAAACTCACAACTGTCTTTAATTCCAGTTGCGGGAATCTGACATCCACTTTTGGCCTCCATAGGTACAGAAATGCAAGTGCTACACAGACATACATATAGGCAGAATACAAGCATAGAAAAACTTTAAACTAAAAGTTTCTACCTTCTAGTATGAAATTTCCTAAGGAAAAAAAGTATGGCAGAAGTGGCTATATAATGGTTTCGGCTATAAACATAATGAGGCAATAGTATAAAAACAAGCACCAAGATTGCATATGTAGTTTCACTCGGCTGAATTACAGACAAGAGCACCCTTGGATTCTGACTATGCTTAATCTCTTGTCACCTCATTCTCAACCCCTGACCCCTAAATTCACAACAAACACCAAGCTTATCCTAAAAGGCAAGATGGCTAAGCAGGAATTATGCGTTGACAAAGCAAGGCACTGAATGTCCCTATAAGGAACACGATCTGTTCTCAGAGGCCTAGAAGAACATATTCTGGGACTGCAGGAAAACTTTATTCCTTAATTTGTTTGGACCTTCCTGGTACATTGTTACTGTTATAGAGAAATAATAATAGTGACATTTAAACACACATGTCTCCATACTTTCATAGGACTGAAAATGTATCCAGAATTTAGGTAATCTGAACTCAAAATCCTAACTCCCAACTGAAGAATAGGGAATGTCTATCCCAATGATTGCCTACCTGTAAGCAAGAGCTATGTTTGTTAGCAGAATTCACATTTGCTGCATTATACAATCATTAATTCAGCCATATATTATGAGAGAAAATAACTGGAAGATAAGTGATATTTTACTGGGCACACACTTGAAATCTCAGCTCTTGGAAGTGAGACCAGCCTGGTCTACATAGATGAATTATGGAAAGCTACCCAGAAAATCTAGCTCAAATATTTGATTAATTCACTAATTCAAATTTTAAAGACAGGGCAAATGCAATTATCTAAAACATTTTTAGAGTTTGTGACAAAAAGAAAGACACTTCCTTATAACACAGTCTCAATACTACCCACAAGGAAAGCATGAGTCTTTGTTCAAAGATAGAATACATGAAATAAAAAAGCCTTAAAACCTAAGAAATTGGGCTGGAGAGACAGCTCAGCGGTTAAGAGTACTGGCTGCTCTTCCAAAAGTCCTGAGTTCAATACCCAGCAACTGCATGGTGGCTCACAACCATCTGTAATGAGATCTGGTGCCCTCTTCTGCCCTTCAGGCAACACACAGCCAGAACACTGCATACATTAATAAATAAATAAATCTTTAAAAAAAAAACTAAGAAATTAAGTCATATAACACTACAATTATCCTACTATGAGAAAACCCACAGATGAAGTAAAAACCAATATGAAAGATTTATTGCCCGACCTTTAATCCCAGCACTCAGGAGGCAGAGCCAGGCAGATCTCTGTGAGTTCGAGGCCAGCCTGAGCTACCAAGTGAGTTTCAGGAAAGGTGCAAGCTACACAGAGAAACCCTGTTTTGAAAAACCAAAAAAAAAAAAAAAAAAAAGATTTATTAAGCAAAGGGCTTGGTCTATTTACTGAAATCATATCAAAGAAAAAGATTTTCACATATCAAGAAGTATTCTAAGGAAGGGAATAGTTCAATAATAGAGCAACTGCCTAGCATGAGCCATGCCTAGATTTCACTCCAAGATGAAAATTATCCAGAATAATGGGGATCTAAGATATGCAAAAAAATCATAATTGTAAAGGAAGTAAGCTTTTTAAAAGGAAAGCTGAGCAATAATGATTATTTAGAACTAATTTGTGTATACATGGGTCCAAAATGACAAAAAGCAAACAAATCAAACGATTTGAATGAAAAACAAATTATTCTTCAACTCTGAAGCAAAACTTATGCAGTATGAAAAATGAGCAACATTTTTCATATTTTACATGTTTAAATCATGAGCTGGACAGTGGTTTGTGTGGGGCTAAGAGCATCAAGACAAGGTCATCCTCAGGTGAGTAAGGAATTCAAAGCCACCTTGGCCTACTAATGACCAGATCACAAAATAAGTAAGTCTGGCCAAAAATTTTTAGCCCATATGTGTTTTTTACTTTTTCAAAGTACAACTAACATTGACATTTAGTGATCATGTAAAAAAGATCTCAACCAGGTGTGTTGGCAATACTTTAATCCCATTGCTCTGGAGTCAGAAACAAGAAGACCTCTGAGTTAGCCTGCTCTACTCAAAAATGCCAGGCTCACTAAGGATACATATTGAGACTATTTCAAAGAAACTAAAATAAAAGCCAGACTGCTGGTGTAAACCTTAATTCCAGCACTTGGGAGTCAGATGCAGAAGGGGCTGTCTGTGAGTTCAAGGATAGCCTGGTCTACATGCAACTTCCAGGACAGCCAAAACTACATATAAAGAATGTCTCAAAAAGCCAAACTGAATCAAAACAAGGTCTACTTTTATTACACCAAAATATTAAAGAACTTTAATACTTTAAAATTTCAGTGTCTCCAACAGTCACAGCCTTTTATGGTACTGATAAAGATTAAAATGAATCTTCAAAATTACTAATATTAAATGCAAAAATGTTTTATGCATCCTTTCCTAATAGTAGTCAAGTCAAGTATTCCAAGTATCATACTTTGCAAATATTTATTTTATGGCTACCAGAAAAAAACTAGTTCTATGAGGTCAGAACTTTTCAGAACATGCTGTTATGGCATACAAATAAAAATTAACAAATTGCAGAAAAAATTCCAGTCCTGTATAAATTTATTCAACACACATATCCTAAGTGTTATTTAAATACTAATACTGTTTCTGAAAGTTTTTTGTAGGTATATATGTGTTTGTGTGTGTGTGTGTGTGTGTGTGTATTGATGTGATGTGTGTATATCTGTATGTATGTATGTGTGTGTGTGTGGCTTATGTGATGTGTTTCTATTTGTGTTTGTGTGTGTGTTTTTATGTTTGTGCATACATTTGTGTGTATGTTTGTATTTGTTTGTGTGTGTCTTTTTGATTGAGTAGTGCCTGTGAATTTGTTGTGGGCAGTGTTTGTGTGGGTTGTGGTTTATGTTTGTGTGTGCATTTATATATGTGTGTGAGGAGACAGGGAGATGTATGTGTGATGTGTCTCTGTGATGTGTGAGAACACATAAATGCTAGACCTCATTATGCAGTGGGCCAACAGACAACTTTCAGGACTTGTTTCTCTCTACCATGAGTTTCCAGGAACAAGCTTATTACCCTTGTATAGCAATGTCCTTTGATCTGATGAGTCATCTCAAGATCTCACAAAAATACATGTAAATAAACTTTTTTAAAATAATCATACTGTCATGTGTGATTGCTTGGTCAAACATACAAGAACTAACTTAGATTTACTATTGAACCATCTTAGGTCAACTTCATGAGTGAGAAGATTTTAGTGCTTAAAATAATTTTATCTAAAGCAACAGTGGGCTACAATTACCAAAAATTCACTATATCCACTGGTCTATTGCAGTTGCTAACACCAGTTTTGAAACTTCTCTAGTTGCTAAACATTAACTAGATACCTTTAACATAGGACAAAGTGTTGGCCAATTTACCATGACATACAAATTAAAATACCATCCATTGGTATAGGCAAGGATGACAGGGAAGTCCTTAAACTTTAAAAAATACAGAATACATTGTAACTAGCAAAGAACCCCTCTACTGTGAGATTCCATGTGATGCCAAGTAGAGAGTTCTTCCTTCTGTGAAAGTCTCTAGAGCTACAAAATTACAAATAACCAACATTAAATCATTTTTATTCAAAATTCCATTTCCTAGGATCCATAAACCTAACAGCTATGATTCACAGTAACTCAAATGATGTTGAGTAAGGTGGAGTAAGCTCTTCTTGCATTCCTGACAAGCAGCCAAATTTGTTACCATTACTCCACACTTGGAATATTTGTTTTTAAATCCCCCATATCATCCCCCGAATATTGTGTGAAATGGCACAATGGATGTGACCAAATGCCCTCATGCTCTGTAGACTCTGTTATATAGCTCTCATTGGCTGAACCACTTTTCATTTCTAACTCTACAAGAAGCAGTAAACCTAGCTCTTCTGATCTAACACATGTCATATAACCCCAGCACTCAGAAGCTAGGAAGAAACCTGCCATGAATCCAGTGGCCTCCTGGGCTAGATAACAAAACAACAAACAAAACAATTCCATTCATGATAGTAAGGCAGGCCTAAGAATTTCAAGTCCTTTGCAGCAAGAAAAATCACATTTGAGGTTACCACTTTTGTTTCCAACTTTCTTCTCTTTTGCTATGATTAAATTCTCTAACCAAAAGGAACTGTGGTAATGAACAGGTTTACTTGATTGATATCCCTAGGTCACAGTCCATCTTTTCGGGAGCTTAGGATACAAACTCAAGCTAATAAATGAAGGCAAAACATGAGGGGACATTGCTTCCTAGCTTATTCTCTTGGCCATGCTAAGCTACCTCTCTCATTCCAGCCCAGACCCACTTGCTTAGAGATATTGCCAACTTAGTCAAAGAGACTTCAAACATCAATCATAATCAAACATAATCCCTTGAGATATAGCAATCAGATATTCTGATCTAGGCACATTCTCAACTGATGTTCCCTCAGATGATTCTAGGCCATGACATGTTGACAGCTGAAGCTAATAAGGAAAAAGAGACAATAATATACAACAAGATTCTCTAAAGATCCAAAGCCAAATGTGTTAATCATATCCAATCACTGAAGCAGCTAAAACCCAAACATAAAGACAGCAACAACTGGAAAACACAGATATGCTGTTGAAATGGGGCAGAGGCAACTCTCTAAGATCAAGAGAGAGGGCAGATCTTCTGTGAGTTCGAGGCTAGCCTGGGGTTACAGAGTGAGTTCCAGGAAAGCTGCAAAGCTACACAGAGAAACCCTGCTTGAAAAACCAAAAAAAGAAAAGAAAGAAAGAGAGAGAAAGAAAGAAAAGAAGACAGACAGACAGACGAAAGAAGGAAGAAAGAAAGAAGGAAGGAAAGAAAGAAAGAAAGAAGGAAGGAAGGAAAGAAAGAAAGAAAGAAAGAAAGAAAGAAAGAAAGAAAGAAAGAAGAAAGAAAGAGAAAAAGAAAATGAGTTGTGTGAGGGTGCTCCACCAAATTCAGAGAGATTCATTTGAAGCCTTCTGAGGTTTCAACTTTGTAGAAAATAGTTTTGGCTACTAAAAGGATTTCATTCTCTTACAATAAAGAAAAGGATGTCAGTTAAGATCACTTAGACAACATTTTGTTTCCAATAATTGAAGGTTGCCTGTAAGTCTGCATTCGAGTGAGGAAATGAAAACTTTTTAAAACAAAATGCAAGAAAACAGACTTTTAAAGAATCAGTGTTCACCTAAAGCAACTTGGTTTGCTCTAATTGCTTTATAAGTCAAAAAGCACTTTGAAAACAAGTGTATTGCTATTTTTTTGCATGTGTTTGTGCATGAGAGAGTGTTTGCAGGATCTGGAATAGTAGATAGTTATGAGCCTCTCAACTCGAGTGTTGGTATCTGAACTCAGGTCATCACCAAAAAGAATATGTGCTGAGCCACCTGCCAAGACATTTTATCCAATAAACCAAAAGTCTTTCACAGATTGATAACAATAAGAACAACAAAACCTCAATAAATAAAGAAGCAAATAAGTAATCCTTGGGGAACATGCTGCATCAAAATTAAGATGTTGTTTATGGTAAATTTGCAGCATAAAATGAATACAATCCAACAACAGTGCCCAACAATTTATAAGAGGAAAGCTGATTACAAAGCTACATTCACAGTGGAGGCACTCAGAATGATGAATTCCTTGGAATTATGTAAAATAGTACACATATTGACATAACATGACTTCTATACCTTATCACAAAACTACAACAATCAAGGATGTGTACAATATTGATAAAAGAATAAAGGGGATAGAGAGAAGAAGCCAAGAACAAAGGAAGGAAAATATAGTCAACTATTAATCAAAAGACCAAAGGAAACTTAGCCAGGAAAAGTGTGATCTTGCCCAATGTTTACCCAACTACCCATGATTCTATGTGTACAGAAATTAAATAAACACAGACTTCAACAACTTTCACAAAATTAACTCCAAGTGACCCTTAAACTGTTATTTCTGATCCACTAGCTACTGATATTTCTTCCAAAGACAGAAGCAAACAGAGGTGATCTCCTGCTATAGCTCTGCAGCCCCTTATGCCTCCTTGTGTTTTCAGGTAAACCCAGCCCCACCGATGCCCAATCCCAAAACAACATAGAAGAATAATTTAAAATCTGCCTCCTGTCACACGGATTATGGCACAAGATGTGGATTCTGCCCTATCCACCCACACAACACCATGCACACCTGAGAAACCTCTGCAGCTCAGAAACTCCTGTTTTCCCCTGAAACTAAACTTCACTGAATCACACCACTGTGGCTGGTGGTAGCAGAAAATTAGAAACATCTAAATCATCTATTGCTGAAAGGCAATCCACATCACCATCACCATATTTCTATCAGTTTCTAAACTGTTTGAAACACTTCTAAGACAAACCTGAAAAGAGGAATGCAATATTCAGAACTTCTAGAAAAAACCACAGTTTTCCAATCTGTCTTCCCATTGCACACCAAAAGCATGCCTGTGTGCTCACACTGGACAATGATATCACAGGCATCACATCCCTACAATGCCAGGACTGGAGAGTCTCCCCCTCCCCAGGAAATTCATACACAGTGAGGCTCAGAGAACAAGGATGACTGGCCAGGTCACCACATGGATGAACAGAACCACAGTCTGGCTCATAGTCCATCAATCCCAGTAGAAAGAACAGCTTAGCAGATCTACTCTGAACACCCTATACTCACCATGGTATAGTTTGTGGTCTTCGTTACAATGCACTACAGCAGAATCTCAGGAGAATCCTGGAAAGAACCTGAAAGCTACTGCAACTAGTACTCCTCATTGCTAGCCTTCCAGAGTCCATCATTGGCTAGGGCTACCCAGCTGGCTATAGCAGACCAAGGGGAGAATCCTCAGAATATAGCAGCTCCCTACTGGTGATCAGAGATCAAATGACTCAGACAGAATAGTCCTTCCAGCTCTGCCCTCCCAGCCCATAGAATGGGGCCTAGTCTAAAATTTGTATTTTAGGAGGCATTTCTTCTACTCTCGTAGACCACATGCTGTTCCTCGTCCAAAGCACAGGGTCCTTTGTGTGCACATTCCATTACACAGTCAATGTGCAGTACAGCAAACCCATTGCCTTGTAGCTGAGAGTCTGGCAGCCAAATACAGTACGTCACATATACACACAGTAACTTACCGTGTGACTGATATGAAAGAAAGAAAAACAGGCCCACAAATTAGACAACAATGAGGGGTGATGGCAGGCCTTGGAGACAGGAAAGAGAATGTAGATATGATGGAGTTATAATCTCAAAAATTATTTTGAAGAGTTGAAACAGGCTTTATGGCCATGTGCTCCAGAGACTAGGGATTTGGTTTTTTGTTTGTTTGTTTGTTTGTTGTTGTTGTTGTTGTTTCGAGACAGAGTTTCTCTGTGTAGCTTTGTGCCTTTTCTGGAACTCCCTCTGTAGTCCAGGCTGGCCTCAAACTCACAGAGATCCACCTGCCTCTGCCTCCAAGTGCTGGGATTAAAGGCGTGCGGCACCGCCACCACCCGGCGAGACTTGGGATTTGTATTAGCCCACATCAAAGATATCTCAAAACCTTTTATCTTAGGGTGTACATCTAAAAGCAGAAAAATAGCAGTGTTGTTAGGCAGGGCCACAACATTTTACCCAGAACTATTTTGGTTGAAATACTGTAACCATAGCAATTTGGTTTCATAATAATCAGATTCTTGATTGCCCTGATCTGTGGACCCCAAGAAACGGCTAATCAGGATATTTATGGAGCATCTAAAATTGATCACCTAATTCCACTTTGCTAATCTCAACTACTGATGAAGTAGCAAAGCTCTCAACCACAGTCCTGCTTCTCCTTTTCTGCAGTGTGACTCTACCAGCTTCAAAGTTTGTCTATGAGCTCAATTCTTGCACAGGTCCCTCTTCATTTATAAGTCCCCACTAAAAGCCAGAGAGACTGGAGATCTCTCATTAACTGGTCTATTTTTCCTTCTCACTGACCAGTCAAGGCCCAGACTGGAAGGACTTATGACACTATCTACCCAGCACTGGGCAGCAGAGGCAGGATTAGGTATTCAAAGCAATTCTCAACTACATAGCATGAAGGAAGCCTCAATTACATAGCATGAGGAAGTGATATTACAAGCTCATAGTCTCCCATGCCAGGAAGGCAGAGCCTCCCCCTCCCCAGGGAATCCACACTCAACACAGCTCAGAGGCCAAGGGTCACCACAAGGACCAAGAGAACCTCAGTCTGGCTCATGGTCCATCCCAGTCCAAGCAGCTCTGACAGCTTAGTCAACCTGCCTTTCCTGGTCTGGGGACAGTGGCCCCCACACTCACCATGGCATGGGTTGTGGTCTTCCTTACAGCTCCCTACAGCAGACCAAGGGGAGAATCCTGGAAAGAGTCTACAAACTACCTCCTACTGGTATTCCTGATTGCTAAGCCTTCCCAGAGTCCCTCATTAGCCAGGACCACCCAGCTGGGCTTCAGGACATTAGCAGTTACTCTACTGGGTGAGCAGAGATCAAATGACTCAGAGAGCAAAAACCCTCCCAGGTTTGTCCTGCCACACTATGATCAGACAGGACCCTAATCTGGGAATTTTGTAGTTTAGTAAAATCTTACATTCTCCCAGAGCATTTCCTGTTCCTCTTCTAAGGCTCAGGGTTCTATGTGTGCACATGCTGTTACACATTCAATGTCACAGCAGAAAAGCTTTCACCCTCTTTCTAATCCAACCCTCTCTGTGCTGTGACTACACCTGCTTTACAGTTGGTCAGTGAACTCATTTTTACACAGGTCCCACTTCATTTGTAAATTCACAATAAAATCTATCCAAGTTCACTGGTCTATTTTTCCTTCCCACAGACCAGTCGAGGCCTAGCCTAGAAGGTGTTGAGGACTGTCTTTCTAGTACTGGGCAGCACAGGCAGGATTTGGTGTTCAAAGCATTCCTCAATCAGACAGTGTGAGGCAAGCCTGAGCTACAGAAGGCATTGATCTAAACCAGTGGTTCTCAAACTTCCTAATGCTGTGACCTTTTATTTTCTATTTATTTATTTATTTATTTATTTATTTATTTATTTATTTACTTACTTTGGTTTTTCAAGACAGGGTTTCTCTGTGTAGCTTTGTGCCTTTCCAGGAACTCACTCTGTAGCCCAGGCTGGCCTCAAACTCACAAAGATCCACCTGGCTCTGCCTCCCGTGTGGGGATTAAAGGCGTGAGCCACTGCCACCCAGCTTCTGTGACCTTTTAATATAGTTCCTCATGATGTGGTGACCCACCACCACTATAAAATTATTTTTACTGTTACTTCACAACTATATTTTTGCTACTCTTACGAATTATAAATAAAATATCTGCTCTTTCCAATAGTCTTAGGCCAGTACTGTGATAGGGTCATTTGATCCCATAAAGGGAGCCGTGACCACCAAGGTTGAGAAGCACTGCTTTAAACTGACATGAATAAATATATAAATAAACAGCCCTTAAGAAAAAAAATGGAATGAAATTCTTAAACTGGGAAACATTGAAAAACAAAAAAAATAGCAGTAATGCATTTAAAGAAAACAAATTTTTAAAATGATACCAAAATTAATGTTTAAAATGATAAAAATAATTGGAAGAACATTTAGCTATACTGACTTTGAAATGGAGTAGGCATTCCCTGGTAGAGAGAATGCCATTAATAAGACACTGCATGACTTTGTACTGTAAAATATTAGCCATTGAGTGCTGTACGATAACACATGGAGTTACAACCAATGGCCTGTGTCTCAAACCTCTCAGCTGTCTTAACCGTGTCAACTAGGATTGCACATATCTGCATAGGAGAGTTTGCTAATTGGAAACTGAATGCTTAGTAGTTAAGCTATCCTCCCTATTGTACACCCACCAATTCTGTCTGTCTTCATTCACATAGAAGGAATTAATACATGCAGGGAAATTACACAGAAAGTCACTCAACATGCCTCATCAGTTCTTTGTAATGGAGACCTCTGCAGCTCAGTGTCTTCAACTTCAGTCTGTGATCTAGCTTTTGTCTAGTCTGTTTCCCCCTGCAGTGTACACAGTACACTGTTCCTCCTCTTCTGGTCTGAAAGGAGAAGCCATGCTCCACACACAAATCCTTTCCCTATTCTGCAAATGGACAGTCTACTATATGACTCAAACTGGCAAATTTAGAACTCCCTCGTGCTGTAGACATGTAATCCAAGATTTAGGGTGGTTAGTCAGGAGGATAACAAGGGCAATGCCCTTTGGGGCTACAGACAGGGTTCAAGTTCACCTCAGTCAACATAGAAGACCTTGACTCAAAACTGCTTTTCAAAAAGACTGGAGATGCTGTTGTTCTGGAATTAATATACCTTTATGGCACACCAGGACTTAATGTTGGTTTTGACCCTGTAGTGGTCCCTTGAGCAGCATTTAGATGCCAGTTTTTTAATGGAGGAATGGGCCTTTCTGC